>NC_056730.1:842852371-842953899 GCF_019279795.1 Protopterus annectens | reverse complement strand
TGGTGGTTTTTTTTCCAAAGTTGGTTAGCTGGGGGGCCTGACATTTCTGCGGACTCGCTCGTGGGTGTTTACTTTCAGGACTCTGACTCTTCTGGGGGCTTGTCCCTTTGCAGAACTCGGCATTCGGACATGCCCCCTGCTTTCCTACATGGACCGTGTTAGCCTAGGGTATGATTCAGCATGCCCTCATGAATATGCATGGCATGCTGACGTCATACCATTCAACTGCAGCCTCCGAGTAAGACATATTAAGTCTTACACGGAGGTTTCGTGAATCCAGCCCATAGACTTGCAATGTGGCATGTATATGTGTTTTTAACATTCTGTATCTTTAAACATTTTGCATGATGATTCAAAGTTTTTAATTATCCAATGGAAATGCTGGAAGCATAGTATAAAAGAGCTGATGACTGGTTTCTTGGTTATTCTGATGAAGTCTCCACAGAGAGATGAAAGCACTTAACCTTGTTATTAAAATTCTTGATTTTACTATGTTGGATCCTCAATGCTGTTTTTTCTGCATGGTTCTTGGTTCATATTATTATGAGCCAACATCATCCTTCTGTTATAAGCTACTTTGTCCCTGCCTTCATCTGATCCTGTTGATGTATCTTCTTCCTTCTGTATCCTTTTTTTCCACCTGTGCATCTGCATAATGTCTGGTTATGGGCACCAATTGGAACTAAGGCTAAATGGAAGTACACAGCTTATGGTACTAGTTTATGATTTTATTATCTTTGGATGCATTTCACTGTTGCACTTCATGCTGTTATGTTTAGCTATGTTTATTCAGTTTAATTTACTTTTCAACAAGCTAAAAAGTTGTATGTACAGAATACTGTGGTTAATAAGGTAATGAAGATGAACATATACATTCACGTTTGCTGAAATCTGCTGTCAAATGTTAATTATCAGAACTATGTCTTCCTCTTTTTAATTTCTCCAAATCTTTTGGGTTTCTAATACCATGACAGAAATGGACCCCATTCCTAAGTCAATGTATGATTAAAGATCATGAAATTAGTATTGTTTCAGTCTTTGATGTCAGCCAAAAGTGCTCTTCACAGCACCCACAATGTGCTCAGTAATGACTCCTTCGGCAATTTGTATTGAGTTACATGTACTGGCAGCATATCTAAATACAATTGTATATTCTTTTTTAGAAGATCCACTGCTCCTGCTACTATTGGCAATATCTGGGTATCTTTCTTCCACATTGCTCTCATTTCTGCCTGCAAATTCTGATATTTTATGATTTTATGTCCCGTCTGTACACAAGACTGTAGTCACTGGGTATGCCGATTTCAGTGATCAATGCTACATTTGTCTTCTTTTCTTGGACCACTATATCCGGTTTTCTAGCTTCTATTTTTTGAACTGTTGGTAATGGATGATCCCATGTGATGTAGACTTCATCATTTTCTATGATGCTTTGTTGTGGCTCATGTTTCCAGTGATTTTCAGCCACTTCAATACCATAATGTTTGCACAATCCCCAGTGCAACAGTCTTGCCATTATTATGCCTTTCAGTATACAGTCCTTCTGCCATTAGTATGTTGCAGCCAGCAACGAGGTATGTAACTGTTTCCAGTTCTGTTTTACAAAACCTACATTTGTCCATTTCTCTCATATGTTCAATGGACTTTGTACACCAACGTGTACGTAGCCCACTAGCTTGGGCTGCCAATATTAGCCTTTCATCTCTTGGTTTGAATTCACCTCTCCTTAACCATTCCTGCTTCCATTCCTGATCAACATGAGGTTCTTCCAGAGGTTTTCTACACTTGCAACTACATTTATGCATTTTCCACATTTCCTGCCTTTGATCTGATCTTTCACCTTATATTCTTTATTTTGTTTTTTGGCACATTCAGTTGCTGCCTGATTTTTATCTACTTCTGCTCTGATTTCCATTCCTCTTTGATGTCGATATGTTTCTGCTAGCTTAAGTAAGGATGTCATCTTAGATTTATTCCCCTCATGCTTCAAGTCTTTCACTACGTTTGGATCTTGTGAGGTCAGCAGATATGTGTGGAATCCAACAATTGCAGATCTATACATGTAATCAATTTCAAGGAGGCCCATCCCTCATTCAGACCAGGGAATATATAATCTTGGTATGCACTGATTTTTATAAATCATTTGGTGAGCATGAAGCATCCTTCTTGTTTTCCTATCTAATCTATCCAACACATTTTGTGGCCAGTCAATCACTCCAAAAATTGTAAGGACAGGAAGAGAAAATTGGTTTATAGCTTGAATTTTGGTCCTGGATGTCAATGCTGCTTTCAGGATTAACTTACATCTTCTGAAATATTCCTTACCAAGTTTTATTTACATTTGTTCATGTTTTATTGTTGAGCCTTCATCAATTCTGAAATATTTATATACTCTATCTTGCTCTAGTCCTTTTATATCACATTCTTGTCCCAAACCGATGTTTTCTTGATGCTGCAATTTTCCTGCTTTAAAGGTTGCTTTTGCACATTTATCAAGACACAATTACATTCTTATATCATCTGAAAAAGGTATGACAACTTGCAGTTGTGCTTTCAGTTCCTTGTCTGGTGAGCTATATGTTTTAAATCATTGATAAAGAAAAGATGAGAGGTCTTTACAGTTTTTTTCTTGGATCCAAATGATATATATATATATATATATATATATATATATATATATATATATATATATATATATATATATATATATATATATATATATACATATATATGGCCTATGGTATTGGGTAGACATCTTAATGGGTTAAGGACAAGGCAGCATACCAGTTGTGAAAGAGAGTCACCCTGGAATATCCCCCTTTGGATTGTTATCCCTGGAATAATAATTGTCCTTTATCATGTCTTAACTGGAAAGTGGTCTGTCACTGTTTCATGGTCACTGTAATGTATCTCATATATTTTTAAGCACTGTTTTATCCATGAATGTCAGATACTATCAAATGTTTTTTGTAGTCAATCCATGCAGTACTTAAATTCTTCCCCTTTTTACAGTTCTCCACTATGACTTTATTTAACAACAAATGATCCTTTGTTCAATATGACTTTCTTTTATTGCCCTTTTGTTCTACTGCCATGATTGAGCTTTCTTCTAAATGACTATAAACTCTGTCTGCATCAATTCCAGTGTATATTTTAAATGTCATCAGAAGGCATGTTATTGGTATATAATTTTTTGGGTAGCTTGCAGGTTCACTTTTTAGTAGGAGCACAGTTTTTCCTGTTGTTAGGCAGGTTCGTGTCTGTTCGGGGTGCACATATAAATAGTTCTTACTCATGGTTAAATCTTCATGCAAAGATGTTAATACTTTTAACGAGAAGTTAGGTACTGCATCTGGAGCTGGGGTTCTCCAATTAGAGGCTTTTCTTAACTTTGTTTCAATCTCTGTAACTGTTACTTCATCCCATTTCATATCCTTTATCTTTGAACTTCTTATACTTTCTTTTACTTCTTCTATCCATTTAGCATCTTCGTTATGTTCCACAGGACCTTCATAAATACTTCACCAAAATGTACCCTATTTCTTCTTTTTTGGGCGGTCTTTCAATTTCTTTTACTTTGTTTCCCAATTCTCTATAAAACTTTTTGGGGTCATCATTAAATTGCATATTTTGTACTTTTCCATTATATTTATATGCGTATCAGTTTTTCTGCCTGTGCTGATATTTTTAGTTTATTTGCAATAGTGTATGATAGATCCTGATCTGTTATAATATTGTGCATTGCTTTTATCACGTCTATCTTTCTGAATATATTTGTTAATATACTCTTTTAACACTAACCTCTTCTATACTCCTTTAACACTAACACTTCTTGTCTTAGTTGCTTAATAGTTTTCTCTCTTCGATAATTCCATGATGGTATTCAGTTTCTCCTTTTTCTCTCCCTCACTACCCTGTGTTCTTGTGGTAGACTGTATCAGTTATTAATTTAGCTGTGCAGTTATATATCCTGTTTACTCCTGTTATATTGCATAGATCTATATGGACAGTCCTAATTACTTTGTTCATTTGTTTTATAAAACTTCTGACTTGTTGGGTTTTATTGACCTTCTGCTGTTTATTTCTTTCATTGATCTTAATATGTCTATCTACCTCTAGATCGTTTTCTTCTATACTGAGGGCACATTTTTTGTTTTCGATTTCCTGTGGGCATTCTGTAGAAAGTTCTATTGCACCTTCCTGTGACACATTATCTTCAGTTTCATCTGTGCTATCCATTGTTCTGTCATATGGGAACTCACTGGCCTATCATTCAATAACGCCATCAGAGTTTCCACAATTTCCTGTTCCTTCCCTTGCTGTCCAGCTTCAAGTGAAAATTAACACTGGTTTCCTGTGGAAGGCTTCAAAATATCTTCATATGGCAACTGACCAATTGCTTCCCATTCCACTATTTTCCCCTAAATTTGCAGGTCCAGTGCTCTATCCTGTTTTGGTGCTTTCTGAATTAGATTTTCTACACTGAATCCTTCATTCCGCAAGTACTCTAATAACCTCAGTTTCTGCTTCTTTAACTTCTCCATTACTAATCTCCTTTTCTACTTTTCCTCTTTGTCGTCTTATTTTTTGTATTGTAAAGTTTTCCATGTCTGGATTCCTTTGCCTGTATTTCTCTTCAAATATCTTTGCTGCTGCTTTTTTTATACTGGTTAGTTTTGCTTTCTCCTTTGCATAGATATTAAACCATATTAAATCTCTTTTTCTTTCCATTGTCCATATTTCTTCTTCAAATGTCTACTGTTCTTCCTGTTTCTCCTTACCTTAGGGACTTGGTCCATCTTGGTATGATGTAACCTGTGCTAGAACTTCTACATCAAATCCTTCAGTTTGCAGCGACTCCATAACTTCAACTTCTATTTTTTAACTGCTAGTTTGCTAATCTTCTTTTCTACATGTGATATTTTTTATTGTGACATTTTCTATGTCTGGATGCCATTACCTGTATTTCTCTTCGAATATCTTTGGGCCTGCCTTCTTTATGCTGATTAATTTGGCTTTTGCCTTTACATAAATATTACACCACATCAAATCTCTCTTTCTTTCCCATGTCCATATTTATTTTTTATACTTTTCAAAGATAACTAAGTTTTGTTCTTTATATTTTTGCACTTCTCTGATACTTCTTTTTCCAAACAGATCAAAGTTTCTTGGTCTATATACTGTTTTTTACATATCTGTTTCATTAATGACCACAATGTTTTTTATTTGAAGCTTCTGACTGTTTTTCTTGTGGAAGTATTTTTCTTTTCTATAATTTCCCTCTTAACCTTTTTGTATATCTTGTGTCTGGAAATTCTGGGCTCTTTGTATAATAGTAACAATGCATAATTTCTTTCTTATCCTCAGTAGTCCACTCTATCATCTTCATGGCTCTTCTTTGGCCTATCAGGTTTTGTGATTTTTGTAGACTACCACTTCCTTCTACAACAGGGGGCCCATCCTCCCCCCAGGCCTGGCCTGGCCCCATTGTAGGAATGTCTCCGTATTTTGAGGATTCTGTGTTGTCACTTTGTCCAGTCCTGGCACCAGTGCACCTACCAGGAATGGGCACTTTTTTTATCCTGGGTCTTGTGCACCCAGCTCTCTTTTTTATATTTAATCTACTTCTGTCCATGATATATGCTATATAAATACATTCTATATATCAGTGTCACCTTGGTGAGATTTTTGCGAAAAAAAGGGTCCACCTCATGAAGGTACTCACCAAGACATGAGGATGAATTCAGTTTCAGCACTATGACTCTCCTTTGCTTGCTGATTTTTCATCTCTTCATTTGGACCCCTTATGTCTGCCTATGCGGTATGCTTAGATAACATTCAAGTATAAACATTTTTTCTTGCAGTGGTCTAAAGGCTTGAATCCATATGAATGATAATATGTTTCAGAATGCTTCAGCTGAGTCCTGTTGCTGTAAATGTTGGCTACACCTTATTTGACACATCATTATCCTGATGCTATATTAATGTGGCAGCTCCCTATTGTGAACATTGTCTTGTACTGATCATTGAGTGAAAGTTGGCACAGAGCAACACAGTGCACTAATTACACACAAAAACACATAGTGCACAACACAGTGCACTAATTACACACAAAAAAACACATAGTGCACAACATAGTGCTCTCAATCGTTTTCTTTTTTCCATACAGTAATTCTGTTTATTTATTGCATACTAAAAATAATATATTCTCATTCAAATTAAATTGTAATCACTTCCTTATGTGCAATATCACTCAGTCTCACCTCTGTGTATAGTGTACTTCCTTTTCATGTGTTAATCATCTAGTAGTCAGTATTGTCCAGTATATATAGTGTACAATCATGTGTGTCAGCTACCTAGATATTTACTTTTGTACTATAGTTATTGTTTATTCTTTAATACCTACCATGTCAATTTTGTGTGTTTGTTTTCTCCTGTAAAAAAGCTGACTCTCAAAATTTCATTTAGGTCGCACTCGTGTTTCCTAAATGACAATAAAGTTTCTTTGAATCTTGAATCTTTAATAATTCCTATTCTAAGCTCAATGCTTCAAGATATGATTACTCTTGTGCAAATACTTTGCCATTAACTGCACAACTCAGTTTGGCAGTGCTGCACTGAAAGACTAAAAGGAAAATAGAACATTAAATATTTGTTTGAGCTTGCACAATGTCTGTATTAATTTTGCCAGCATGTTATCCTGATTTCAGAATGGTGTTGACTCACTTTGTCTGTGTGTTACCCTTGTTTCTGTATCCACTTTCTTTGAGTAGAATGCATTTCACTCAGCACACAGCTCCCTTATCCCATTTTTTACAGGAACATCCTCTCTGAAACACACTGATGAGGTTATCCTGACAAAAATGCACTTCATCCTCTTAAGATTCAAAGATCTCCTGTAGCACTTGCCATTGACTGTGTAACAAGATGAGCAGGAGACTTGTGCTCAGCATAGGAAGTGTGTGTGTGTGTGTGTGTGTGTGTGTGTGTGTGTGTGTGTGTGTGTGTGTGTGTGTGTGTGTGTGTGTGTGTGTGTGTGTGTGTTACATTTCATGCTGTTCACTCTGCACACAACTCTATCTCCTTTAGAGTCAGATATCTCCTTTGGCACTTGCATCTAATGCAGTGCTGTCTAGATTGTGTAAATAGGTAGGTAGCAGGTGCAAGGCTCAATATTGGGAACTTGTGTATGGGTTAATGGGTTTTTTTACCATTAGATGAGAATGCAGCTGTACCAATCAAATTCTCCTCTGCAGAAATGTTTTAAGCTGCTAAATGACTCCATCATCTCCTTATCCCATATTTCACAACCACAACTTATTTGCAACACAAGGGTGTAGCTTAGCATACTCTTTGCATTCTAGTGAGTACACATTTCTATACACTACTTAGATAAATCATATCTTTTTAGGCCATAGTATGTCCACAACTGTCTAAATGAATGCCTCCAGTAAGAGTTTTATTGATTGAAAAAATATCTATTTAATAGTTTTAGAGGGAAAGTGATGCAAACATTTAAGTGGGAGTTAGATATTTCAGTTTTTCAAATGAGAAGTTGGTTAGGGGGAAGGAATAAGAGCACACAGTTACGAAATTATATTATCTGGTTCCACCCCTGGTGCAACACAGTGATATCATGTTTTTTCCTAAAGTGAACAGTCACACTTTAAATGCCAGACCTCTCCTGTGGTGCTTGCATTTCTTATACTATTCTTTAGAATATGCGAATAGATAGATAGGAGGTTTGAATACAGCAGTGCTTAACTTCTAATGTGAGACTGTAAAATAATTCAGAACTGGTTTACACACATTTCCAATGGCAACTTTTACAACCCCAGATGGCTGTAACAGTCATTTTGCTAGACACATCTCTTTGACAATACACTGTTGATGTCTTCCCTTCTTAGATGCTGTATGCCTTATTTGTAGTCATTATTCTCCTGTGGCACAGGCTGGTGATAATCTGCTGTATAGATAGTTTAACTAGATACGTAGGTGGGTCAAGTTCATCCCTCCTTAAATAATGTGACTGTAATTACTGTCATGTACAAATGGTCACCTCATAACTACCTTTACTTCCACTTCCACTTATGAAATGGCTTTACAGTGACAGTGTTACACTAACAAATCCTGGCATCCCAAGGGAAAATAACATTTTGTCTGCCCATTGATTACATAAAGCTACAATAATTACAATATCTCACAGTTGGAGTGGAAATTCTCCTGTGCTGTGTGTTTTTAATACAGTGCTTTGTACATTGTGTAACTACATCTGTAGGATGTCTGAAGCCAGCTGTGAGTGTCTTTCACCCTCATACTGCGTACACTACTGTTCAAATACTCATGAGTAGCTGTACATTATTATTGTGCAGTTCCACCACTTTTTAGCATAAACATTAACATAATATTCAGTGGTGATATCATCTATTTATATGTGCACTGTCACAGTTGTACATCAACATCTCATGTGGCTCTTGCAATTGAGGAACTATTCTTTAGCTTGTGATGTTGGGTTATTAGTTCAAACCCAACCATTATTGCTCAGACTGTATTGTGTCAGTGTTATTGTGACTATACATGTTGCTAACACTGTTGTCAAGCACGTATGTGCACAAGTCTAGATTTTGATCCATCTTACATAAAGCACTGATAATTTCTCAAATGACAATGGCTTTATTTAGAATAATGATGATGTGATTACATATTCTTAACATTTTTAGCTAGGGTTATCCCCTGGTACGAGGGAATGAGATGACAATCTGTATGCTGTTGCTTTAGTAAAGCAGTTACAGGCACACATATCCCTTGCAGCAATAACATGATGCAATGCCTTGACATACAAACATATCTCACAATTATAGTGACATTTTTGTTATGGTACATTCTTCCTCTACTATATTATGTATTTTCTGTTGTCAACTGCTCATGTGTTCAACACCTACATTCAGTGAGTGGTAGCATTGTTGGATTTTATGGCATCCACCACATTTATAATGTGCAGATCTGCAGTGGTAGAGGCCTCCACCATTACATTTATCTCAAAGAGATTGTTTATGGCACATACATATAATGTAATAAGTTAGCATAGGTGGAGCATCACAGCTGTGTTAAGACTTCCACTGTGGCACTTTTGGTTCATCCACATGCCATTGGTTAGTAAAGTCACATAGCTTGCAGTTCAATTCCTGAAAAGGCAAAGTTGCATGAATGTACTAATGTTTCATAAATGCCATTGTATATAATTATACTTATCCATTTTTAAGTTGGACATTAATATATCATCATAGGTTGTTACTGCATGGCATTGAAATGGTTATTCAGGACATGTTGTACTGTGGGTGCTCCTGTGGCACTTGCATTGAGTGCTGGCTTGTATAGCATACCTACCCAGATAGTCTGTGGTTCAATTCTGGGACAGTGTGCTTACTACACAATGGAAACAGCTTTCTAGTCAGTGAAGCATTGCTATAGGTTCATAGGTTCATACTAGGCTAACTGCCCTAGAGCATTTATAAGCCTAGCCAGAGTGTGTTTGGCTTTCGCTACCCATTTTAAATTAATTTTGCTATGCCCTTTTTCGAGGTTAGTATGCTGTGCTTCTGTCTAACAGTGACACAGAAGTGATACCCAGGGTAAACCTACGATCTCCCATCCTCTTGAAGAGAGTCAATGAGGGACTCTGCCTAACCTGGACTGGGATTTTATTCCAGAGTGAAGGAAGCCTCTGGGTTATGAATCTGTCCCTCCAGCATGTCCTATTTATTTCAGTGCTGAGGTTCAAGTCTCTCGAGCACGTAGCTCAATGGGATTTGGATTTTCTGAGGTGCAGCATGTCCATTAATTCTGGGTTGGACATGGCTTTATACGTCAGGCACAGTATGCCACTGAGTAGAGCTGGAGTTTCTTTAACCGGGCAGCATATGGCATCTGTTTGAGCCCTATGATCCTCTTGGTGAGGTACTTTTGGGGTCTTTCCAGTTGCTGCAGGTGTCTGGTAAGGTACATCCCAAAAGGGGCATTGCACTCAATTATGGGCCTGATGAGGGATGAGTAAAGAGGCACGATGACCTCCCCTGATCTAGATGTGAATCCCTTCATGATTAGGTGGGCTATATAAAATGTTTTTCTAACCACTTTGGCCAAGTGGTTGTCAAATGAGAGATTGCTATCAACTTGGGTCCCCAGGTCCCTAATGACTTCTTCTGTACATAATGGATTACCACCTATGTGGTAATTTGTGGGCACTTTGTTTTTGTCAAAGGGGATGACTATACACCTTTTGGTGTTTAGCTTGAGGCCATGGCTCTGGCACCAGTTGTCTGTTTCTATGAGGCCCTTTTGGAGGATGCTTGTGTCAGCTGGAGAGTCGATTATGGTGCCCAGTTTGCAGTCATCTGCGAACTTAGTCAGCCACAGTCCTTCCGTGTTGGCCTGTACCTCCGAGAAATATATACCGAACAAGAGAGGTCCCAGGACTGAGCCTTGGGGGACACCACTTGTAACTGGTTTGGAGTCTGACATGGCTCTAGCAATTCTAACCATGTGGGTTCAGTCCTTGAGCCAGTTTGCAACCCATCTAGTGACATAGGGGTTTATATTTAAGCTGGTGAGCTTATCTATAATGCCCAAGTGGGGGTATTGTATTGAAGGCTTTTGTGATGTCCAGGTAGGCTGTGTGGACCACCTTCCCCTCGTCAATGGCCTTGGTGACTGTTTCAAAGAAATCAACTAGGTTTAAGAGGCAGGATCTGCCCTTAACAAAGCCAAACTGGGTAGGATCCAGTGTCTGTAGGTCCCCAATATCTTTATTTATGAGGTCCATGATGATCCTTTCCATAGCTTTGCAGACCAAGCTAGTCAGGCTTATGGGGCGATAGTTTCCAGGATCCGTTGAGGCACTCCCTTTGTGGAGAGGGACCACTGTTGCTGTATGCCACTCTTTGGGTACATATCCTGTAGTAAGGCTGAGATTGAACAGTAGTTTTATGTTTGGGTTTAGCTCTTCTTGGAGTTCATGTAGGATGCAGCCCGGGACACCATCTGGTCCCATTGATGCTGTGTTTTTTGCTTTGGAGAGGGCAGCTCTTACCTGAGCATCTGAGATGTCAGGGGGGCAGCACTCTGCTGGGATAAATATTTGCCCTTTTGGTGGGGAGGGGGGGGGGAGCAGTTTGTGCTGAACCTGTCAGCTAGGATGTTGGCAATGTCTGTGGGTTCGGTGTATTTTTTGTCATTTTGGACTAATTCTGAGCATATCTGAGAATTCCCACCTAGGTTCCTAACATAACTAAAGAAAGCCTTGTGATTATCCTTAGTGTCCTGTGCAATTTTTCTCTTGAAGCTGGCCTTAGACGATTTTATGAGTGACCGTAGTTTTTTGCTAATAATGATCAGAGATGCCTTCCCTTTTTGGGATTTTGCTCTATCATGTAGTAGCTTTCTCCTTCTATTGTATAGTTTGTTTATAGCTGGGGTCCACCACACAGGATGTCTGCCTTTGGAGGATTGGGTCTTGGTTTTATTTGGGATTGCATGATTCATGCATCCCTGAAGGTGTTCATAGAATGCGTTTATAAAGGATTTTGCGGTCTGGGCCATATTTGTCACAGGCCCGGGGGCTTTGAAGGATTCCACCTCAGTTTTGAGGAGTGTGAAATTTGCTTTATAGAAGTTTTTCACTGTGGTTTTCAGGGCAGGGGGTGGAGTCGGGATGTGAATATCCAGTGATATTAGCTTATGGTCTGATCTTACCAGTGAGGGATACACTTCTGGTCTGGAGCATAGAGTCCCCATGTTGGTGATGATCAGGTCCAGTATGTTTTCCCCTCTTGTAGGAGTGGTAACAAGTTGTTCCATAGCATTTGAGTTTATAAATTCTAGGAACCTTTGGGCTAGGGTGTTGGAGCTAGAGTAATGCTCCCAGTCTATATTTGGGTAGTTGAAGTCGCCCAATATAATGGTGTTTGGAGACACCTTCATATTTTCCAGTGTTCTCAGGAAGGCCGAATGGGGTTCCTGGGTTTGGGAGGGTGGTCTGTAGCAGGCTATAAACTGGAAGGCAGTTTTACCCACTGTTAGTTGCACATGGATAGTCTCTGATGCTTCGTGCTGTGCCACCAACCTGGAGGTGTGGGTATCTTTGATGAATATTGATACTCTCCCTCCTTTTGTAGTACGGTCCAAGTTTTGGGGGCAAAAAGCATGGTATGAGGTATAACCTGATAGTGCTGGGCTGCTCTCTGGAGCCTTGAACCAGGTTTCTGTTACTGCACAGATATCGATGTTCTCCATGCTAAGGAGAGTTTCGAGTGCGTGCATCTTGAGGTTTAGACTTCTGGCATTGAGTAGCATTACTCTTAGTTTCTTATCCCTTGTGATACCTATGGAGGTGGGTTTGTCTTTTGAGCCTTGCCTAAAAAAGGCACTATGGGGGTAACAAGAGCCTTTGCCAATATCCGAAAGCCCAGGGGTGATAGGTGCAAGCCATCCCTAGTGAAGCATCGTGGCTTGTCGAGCATATCATCCCAAGCTGACAGGCACTGGATCCCCTTTGAATGACACCAGTACTTAAGCCAATTGTTGAAATTGATCATCCTGTCTTCATATTGTGGCATAATTCTTGGTGAGGGTAAGATGCTACTCAAGGTCAGGGTCATACCGGCCTGGGCTACATGCTCAGAGAGCTCCTCTATGTCTCTTTTCATGTAGTCCAGGGAGGTACATCTCAGGTCATTCAAACCAGCATGGACAATGACTGAGTCATATTTGTACTTGCCTTGGAGTGACCTGAGTGCTTGTGTTATGTGGCGGATCCAGCTCACTCTCACTGTTGTGTACACAAAAAGATGTGTAGCTCCTTTTCACCATTCTGACTAAATCATTACATCAGTATTGCAGGATTTATGTTAAAAATGTTTCTCTGACACTTCAGCATGTCTGCCTACAGTATATGAGTACCTTTACCCATTCTCCCCTTCCATATTAATTAATTATGTAGTGCCAACCATTATTATTTGTGTACAATTCCCCCATTTCACTTTCCCTACTTCAGAATTCTTTCACTGTACCTCCCCTTAATATTCCTGGGTTAGAGATTGCGTTCATATCTTAAATTTATCTATAAGAAAGATGTTTCATTTACATTTTGGGCTCATGCTTGCAAGCACCTTTTCATGGCCGTGAACACTACTGCTGGCAACAAAGAGATGCTTGCAAATGTGTAAGCTCGACAAACAGCATGCATATTGAACAGCGCTGCTGCTCATTGCGCTAACTTGCTTAAATTGTTCAGGCATAACACAAAGCATGTATGATTGCTAATGAATCCCACGGCATGTCTGAGTCTACTGGAAGACTGAAAAGATGTGTGTTATGGTCATGTTTCAGGTGTCATGATTTACACATTTGTCATGCTAGATGCACTTATTCAGTACTTACTGTATATGTGAGACAAATGTATTATGAAACACATCAGGGACCAAGCATGTTATTGATGATGAAAACATGGCTTTTGGAAACTACTTTTAATCAAGGAGACTTATTTGATGGCACAAAATAAGTGGGAAGAGGTTAACAGATGATCTTCTTGCTCTTCCTGGTTAGGGGTCACTACAGCCGATCACCTGTCTGCTCATGATTGGCAGTGGAGTTTTATGGTGTCGAGTTGCCAGTCCAGCACCCAACCTTCCCCAGAAAGCACGCATGTCTAAGGCCAATTTAGAGTGCCCAAGCCACCTACAGCATTTCTTTGGGATGTGGGTGGAAACTGGAGCACCCAGAAGAAACCCACGTGACTACAGGAGGACATGCAGACTCTGCACAGAAGGCACCCCAGCCGAAAATTGAACTGGAGGACCTCTTGTTGTGAGGTGGCAATGCTAACCACTGCACCACCGAAGCTGCCCAGAGGTGGATAGATGATGACAAGAATAAACATGCAGACATACTAACACATCAGTTTATGACTCATTTCTGCACATATTTGTGTCATGATACTTCTCACTTTATTATTACAATTATACAGGCAAGAACTGTACAAGACTAGGTTCAAAATAGGGAAAATGCACATGAATACATCAGCAGGGTACTGTTTTGTTAAGAAAATGTTTAACCAACTGTTACACCCACAGAAGTCATACAAAACATTCAAAAACACTTTGGGATACATCTGGATTCAAACCTTGACAGCATTATAAGAAAAATCAACAGACATGAGTTTTATCTAACCATACCACATAGGAAACTCTACACCACCAAGTTCAAATCTGACAACAGATTTAAGCAATGCGGGCTGTATGTATTACTATTTATTACCTCATGACCACTGTAAAATCACATAAAGCATACCTTGCATCCATCAGCCTAATAAATATGAAACAGTTAAAAGTAATGATACAGAACTGGGAACACACACAGACATAAGACAGTGATAGAGACAAACAAAGAATGTTATAAATTTTTCTGCATCATTTTTATATTCCTTGGTCATGTTAAAGTTATGTTTTTACTTATAAGTAATCTGTAATGCTATGTACGATCAAGTGTTTTTAACAGGGAGAAAGCAGGGGTTAGAAAATATAACCATGATTGAGTCAGAAGCAGGATAAAGATAGGTTACTAAAATATGTAGACAAAACTTTCACATGTAATAGTAATATAATTAAAACATTAAATACAACTTTCTCATAATTCTGGATTTGACCCCATGACTCTATGCCAAAAAGCATTTTGCAGATATGTGTATTATGTCAACACACCATATAGGAAATCATAGTTCACAATTGTTTTTATTATTTATTTATTTTTTATTTGACATTTGTTCACCGGGGTGGTCTGACTGGGTTTACACAACCCATTTTCAGCATAGGCCGGGGAGAAAAGCTCTGCATACAGTACAATACAAATACAGTATAATCCAATCCAATACAAGTTACATTAGAAATACTATACAAAAATAAGTTGAAAGAACAAACTATGTTACAAGATGTTACAATATATGCTACACATCTAGGCAATTCTATACAGTTAAACAATTATAGACAATAATAGTCACTCTCACCATACATGATGTAGATAATGTCCAAAAAATAGTACGTAGGTAGTGCAGTATGTGACACTGACTGTTATAGTACATGAAAAATAGAATGTTAGTTTGTTAGGAAAATAGCAGCCAGGAAGTTGGTGATGCAGATAGATAGTGAGAGAGAGTTAAGAAGAATAGAAGCAATAAAGCCTGAGCAGTAGCTTAAGGATATGGTATAGAAGCAGAGAAGGATCTTGCAGACTGTGTGGGATTGAAATGTGACAGAAGTGGAGGATGAGGCTAGTGTGGAAGAAGAGGAAGAGCTGAGCATTAAGCAGGCTTTATGCAGGAGCAGAGCCATGTATTTTTGAGATGATTTTTTAAAGAGGCTTTGAAATGGGTTAGGCCAGGCATAGCCCTGGTAGCTAAAGGCAGTGAATTCCAAAGTATAGAGACAAAGTTTGAATACAGAGCATGACCTGGTTTTCGTGTCGGTTTTGAGATAACTGAGAAATTTTTGTCTTCTGATCATAGGGATTGATTTGATGTGTAAGGTGTGACTAGATTAGCTAGTGCAGGGCAGGCAGTAGTCTTAAAAATAAGGTTGTGCAAGGTGGATAGCTGAATAAAGAGAAGTTGTTTGGGGAGTTCAAGCCAGTCTAATTCTAGGAGTGGTTTACAGTGGTGTGTGTGTGATATTTAGAGTTTGTGGCAAACTTTGCAACTTTGTTGTAGTACAGTTCCATCTTGCTTAGGGTAGACGTTTGTAAGTTAGTTAGGATAGGGGCACCATAAAGAAGGGATGGAAGTAAAAATGTTTTTGCAAGGGTAGTTTTGGTTGCTGCAGTAAAGAAATGCTTTTTTCTATATAAGATTCACATTTTCTGATGAGTTTTCTTGACATTTTGCTGTGTATGTGAGTTGAATGAAAGTTTATTGTCAACGATAACTCCAAAAAGTTTGGTTTCCTGCACTATTTCTATGATAGTGTTGTCAGATGCAAGGATGTTAAAATGATCAATGACGGGGGGAGGGTTGGGATGAAAGAGTACTAGTTTCATCTTCTTTGGATTAAGAAAGAGTTGGGCATTTCTTAGCCACATTTTGACTGCAGTAAAAGACTGCTGAGTTTTTGAAAGTAGTTCTAACAGTGATTGAGCAGTACAAATTATGGTGGAATCATCAGCGTATTGAATGAGGGTCCCAGGGTGAGAGGCAGTGTGAAGGTTGTTTGTGAAAATGTTGAAGAGTAGGGGTCCTAGGATGGAGCCTTGAGGGACTCCAGACAGGTTGTGGAGAAAGGGTGAGAGTTCATTGGACCATTTCACTGCTTGTGTGTGATCTTGGATGTAACTCTGAAACCATTTTATTGTGTTATGTGAGAAGCCTAAGTTAGACAGTGTGTTCAGTAGTAAGGGGTGAGACACTGTGTCAAAGGCCTTGGAGAGATCAGGGAATACGGAGGCTGTATAGCATCCTGCATCTCTAGCCTTGTTCATTGTGTCTGTAAAAGATAATATGGCTGTAGCTGTGCTATGGCTAGGTTGGAAGCCATAATGGGTTTTTGTTAAAAGATTGTTTTGCAATAGATATTGCATTACCTGCTGATGGATACCTCTCTCTCGAGAATTTTGGATATGGGTGACAAGATGGATATCGGACGGACACTGGATGGATCAAAAGAGTTGCCTCCTTTGTGGATGGGCGTGATGTGAGATTGTTTCCATATGGTAGGTGTGATGCCCTGCACTGGCCCAGTAATCAATGAGCCTAAATCCTCACCACTAACACCAGTGAGGGACATGCACATTTGGAGGATGACAAGTACATAAACAGAAAATTTCCCTTAAGAGCACAAGATAACAGTCAGTCTGGGGCTAGTTTCTCCCTCTCTCTCCAGATCCCCAATAAGACTCCCCACTGACACAGCTATAGGGTTAAAATCTCAGCCAAGTGGTCAAGCCAAAACCTCCAGCACCCTCTCTGTCCAGCCAGTGTTTCATGTCCCTGCCCAAGTAGCTGACATACACACACTTTGAGATTTGATTTATATATAAACATACAAACACTCCTGGGGGAAGGCTGGCACAGGTTTACTAGCTATGCCCCTTTCTTCCCAGACTATAAGGTAGTACCAGCTGCCACCAACCACCCTTTATCAACTGCTATAAGGCCGTTCCAAAGGGTGACCAATTCTACTGTGTGATGTTACTATAATCCAAATGGTAAGTGTGACCAAAACTTTTAAGGCTATTTAGGAGTGACCTATACACTGTCACCAAAAACATATGAAAGTACTGTAAGAGCTTAAATATCTCTAAATAAACCAGCCACAATTAAAAGGTTTAAGTATATTTAATAATAAATAATAAAAGATCAAGACAATACTCAATAACTCACCACAGTGACAACAGAGTTCAGAATCACAACCAATATTTTAAAACAACATTGCAGGACAGTCTCACATAAATACAGAAAACATCTAAACTAATCTTGGTATATTTATATCTATCTCTAAGAGAAATACTATACCTAAATCTTACTTACAGAGTCAGGCAAATGCAGGTGCTGAATAGATGTTTTTAGGTCCTAAGACAAATACAAAATGTACAGACTTTCTCTTTGAGATAGCTCTTAAATTAATAATGCACATTATTGCTGGGTTAGCTGGAAGACATCACTATTTAACACCTCTGTGTCAAAAATACTTACCTCTTAGAAGTTTTTTCTGGAACTGGAAGTCGTAAAACAGTTAAATGCTTTTATCTTTGAAACCTGTAATTATTTGTTTCCAGACAATATAAATAATCTTCTAGCTGTAGACATCCTGTCTCTTTGCATTAACTAACTTTATAGCACAGATGTAAATGATTTCAACTTATTTTCTCAGAGTTTTGCAAGTTAACTCTGTATTTTCCAACTTCTACCATGAAAGTATACATTTGCATAGGTATATACATTTCTGTTCTTTTCCAGTAGGGTACATTGTGGTTGCATTCTTAAAGCTCAGTACTATACCTCTCAACTGTATAGATTTTCACAGAATGCCCAGATTTTTGCCTCATATTTGTGGTCTGTTTTTCATAAAATTGTGGTTTTTCTGGCAAATTATGGGCAAATTATTAAAGACTGGAGTTAGAAAATAATGACAGATATTTGAGTTTCAGACTTTGAACCCTTCAGAAAATTCATGCTCATGCAAAACCTGTTATTCTATCAACTTTCTAATTTTGTAAGAGCAATATTTAAAAATTGTCCTTATTTTTGGGCTGTTGTCCCACTTTTATTCATGGCTTTGTCCAGCTTTCTTGCTTGAAGAGGTTGAAAGGTATGCTCAGTACATAACATACAGCTTTCTTACATTTGTAAGACAAGTATACAAACCATATTGCTATTCACAAATAAAATAGATTTATTTACAAAATTCCAGCTGGCTGGGCTGGCAGCCTTCACAATTTTCCCGCCCACGAGAACTTGGGTCTATATTGCTTCGTTAAAGTTTAAAAACGTCAAAACTGATATGGTCGGCACCATGTCATCAAAGTTTTGAAACATCGAACATTTTAACAGAAATCTCTGTAAGGGAAGATTTCCCTTTACTGCACTATAGTGCAATCTCAGAGATGGTATATTTAAGTAGCGGGGAGTGTGGGGGGAAAGGGGTGCTTGCCCCCCTTCTTGAAATGTTTAGGTAAGTTATTTTCTTGTTTTTGTTTTTTTTTTACATATTCAAAGTTTCAAAACATCAATGATATAGTCTCGACCATATCAGATTTGATGTTTTGAAGCTTCGATTATGTGATATAGACATGAGAACTCAAGCTAGTTTTTCAAGTGATCCTTGAGAAACGTTGCTTGAGAGGGTTGAACCTATCTTGGAATACCTTGCCCCATTTCCTGTCTTGACAGCCCATCTGCATTGGCATTGCAAACCCTACTGCAGTGCTGCACTGTCATATCATATGGTTGAAACCCTAGGCTCCACCTTAGTAACTTGGCATTTTGCTAGCTGGTTCAGTGTAGCCATGCTAAGGGATTTTGGTGTGTAACTACAGTGAATTTCCTTCCATACAGATAAGGCTGAAATTTCTGCAGTGCCCACACTATGGCTAGACATTCCTTTTCTACAGCTGCATAGCATTCCTCCCTGGGTTGGAGCCTATGACTGAGATAAACCACTGGGTGCTCTTATCACTCTGAAGAAATCTGGCTAAGTACAGCCCACACCACATGGTTTGAAGCATCCACCTGCACAACAAATTCTTTGCTGTAATCTAGACTGGCTAACAGAGGGGGTCCTCCCTAAGCTCCTTTAAGCTTTTGGACTGCCTGCTCACATGATGGGGTCCACATTACCTTATCTTGCCTGATTTTTCTTGTCAGGTCTGTGAGGGGAGCAGCTATAGTACTATGACTGGGGGTGAACTTTCTGTAGTACCCTGCTGTCCCTAAAAATTCCCTTACCTGCTTTTTGGTAACAGGTGCAGGCCATGCCTGAATGGCTTCCACTTTGGCAGGCTCTGGCCTGGTTTTGCCACTCCCCACTCTATGTCCTAGGTAGGAGACCTCTGCCATAACCACCTGGACATTTGCTGGACATGATGGTCAACCCTGCCCTCTGTAGTCTGCCCAGCACCTGTCTAACATGCTGAAAGTGCTCCTGCCAGGAATGGCTGTAGATGACAATATCATCTAGGTAAGCAAGGGCAAAATCTCCTGCTCCTGATAGGATATGATCTACCAGCCTCTGGAAAGGCGCTGGGGCATTTTTCATCCTAAAGGGCATCTTTGTGAACTCATACAAGCCAAAAGGAGTCACAAAGGCTGACCTCTCTCGAGCACTGGGAGTCAAGGGCACCTGCAATAACCCTTGGTAAGATCAATGGTGGTAAGATACTTAGTCCCACCCAGCTGCTCTATGGCTTCATCTGTCATAGGCATGAGGTAAGCATCTAACTCTGTGAGACTATTTAATTTCCTGTAGTCCACATAGAACCTGGTGCTGCCATATTTCTTTGATACCAGCACCACTGGGAAGACTCAGGGTCTGCTGGACTGCTGAATTACCCCTAGTTCCAGCATATCCTGTATCTCCTCCCTCAGAGTCGGTTTGACTCTCTCAAGCACCCTATAATGGGCCTGCACAATGGTCTTTGGGGTCCTGTATCCACATGGTGCTGTACCAGGTGAGTACACCCTGGTTTCCCAGTGAACATGTCTCCAAACTCCTGTAACACTACTCAGATTTTTCAAACCTGGGTAGGGAATAGGTGCTGGGACATTGCTAAACCCCTCCACTGAGGTGTCAGTCCAAGCTTCACTGAGGAGATCAGTCACCATATCTCCCTCAGACTCCTCCTGCAATCCACTGCACATACTCAGTACAAGGGCCTCCCTATCATGGTATGGTTTCATCATGTTAACATTGTACAATTTGTGCCCCTGCCTCCTGTCTAGCAGTTCTATAATGTAGTTAACATCACTGACTTTCCTTACCACCTTGTAGGGTCCCTCCAAACTGTCTGACAGGAATGAGACTCATTACCTGCTGCCCTATAGCATACTCTAACTCAAGCATTCCTGATATAACAGACCTTTTTCTGCTGTTGGGCTTCTGCCAGGTTCTCCTGGACCAAGCCTATGAGTTCCCTGAGCCTTGTCCTGAGGTTTAGGACATATGCCACAACAGAATCCTTGTGGGATTCACATTTACCCCCCCCCCCACACACTCATCTCAAATGAAAATTAAGTGTCCCCTTCGCCCTATGCCCATATAGCAACTCAAAGGGTGAAAAACCTGTGGATCCCTGGGAAACCTCTCTGTAAGCAAACAACAGATGGGGCAAATAAATGTCCCAGGCATCTTCTGCAGTTAACCCCTACTGCTCCTCTAGGTGTCAAATATTGATTGTTCATATTTGCATTAATAATTCCAAAACCATGTTACTTACAAGGTACCAGGATATTTTGTCTTGAAGCATATGTGACAGCAAACACAATTGCATTGATATTTGACCTCTCTCAATGAGTATTTTCTAGAACTTTAAGGTGATAACTTCATTTTTAAAGGCTTAAGCTATGCCCACTGGGAGTTAAAGGGATACACTCAAAGAGATGTATCAGAGGGAATAAGTTAAACTGATCTGCAAATGCCTGTAGCATGGTCTTGAGTGTAGAGTTTAACCTCTCAACAAGACCATTAGTCTGGGGATAATAGGGGGTGGTCTTTAGGTGCTTCATCCCACACTACCTGCATAGACAAACTGGAAGGTCTGACATGAAATTGGCACCTCTGTCAGTCAGTATTTTGTTTGGGAAACCTACCCTGGTGAAAATTTCTAAAAAAACATTTTCCACCTTTTCTGCCTCAGTGGAGGACAGAACCACTGCCTCAGGGTATCTGGTAGCATAATCTACTACCACTAGGAAATATGTTTTCTCTGTGGAACATGGGGTACTCAGAGGCCCCACAATATCCATAGCTACCCTCTGAAATGGCTCCTCAATCACAGGCAAAGGCATCAAGGAGCTTTCAGCTTGTTTCTTGCCTTGCCTACCTTTTGACATTGCTCGCAGGTCCTGTAGTACCTTGTTACATCTCTGGAAATTCCAGACCAATAAAAGTTCTGTATAATACACCTCTTTGTATGTTTTATGCCCATATGACCTGTAAAGGGAATATCATAGGCTATGGCTAGAAGTGCCAGATGGTAGGCTCTGAGCACTACCAACTACTGTATTCTCTCACCCTCTAGCCCTCCCTCAGGGGTCTACTCTCTATACAGCAATCTTTGTCCCTATATACAGATTTTCCCTTCCCTTGAGAATCAGGTGCCTCAGTAACTACCTTTCTCAGGCCTTGTAATGTAGGGTCTGAGAGCTGAGCCTCTCTCAGCTCTCTTTGTAACCCTTCCCAGCACCCCTTCCACAGGAAGTCTGGTATCCTCTGACAGCAGTGCCTCACTGTCAGCCTGGGTACTACTACTAACTTCTGCCCTTGCAGTCACTCTGTTCAAGGGAACATCAGTGCCTACAAGCAGCTGTGGCTCACCTTCAGTCTCACTGCTACAGGGTAGCTCCCTCCCTGAAGTAATCACCTCACCAGTCCTGGCTGCATGTGTGCAATCTGTCTGACGCTCTCCCAGACTACCAGACCCATATGCTTGTCTCCAAGCCTGACTGTGTGTAAGTGCATGAACACACAGTACTGCATTTCCAAAATCATTCCCTATCAGGACATCTGCAGGGTGGCAGTCTGGTATGCTTTTTGTCTCAAGACAACCTACTGTTGGCATTTTGTCATTCCCACTTACTGTCTCTTCCACCTTTTGCTTCCTACATGCCTCCGTGGACATCTATATGCTGCCTGGCCCCATTGTATGCATTTAAAACATTTAAACCTAGGTCCTGGATGTGTACCCCTGGACTACTGGCTTCCCATGCTACTGCCGGACTCTGTTGGGGCAGTATGGGCTGCCCACCATGGGTTCTCTTAGACCCATGAGCAGCACTGGGTGTCCCTGTCCTGTGCAGTAATGCCCTGCTTACTAGGTATAGGTCTCCCTTCTTCCCCATCTCATCTACAGTAGTGCATTGTCTATCAGCTAACCAGATCCTCATGTCCTCAGGCAAAGTGCTAAGGGGTTGTTCTCCCACCAAAAGATGTACCAGCCCTTCAAAAGTGATGACCTGACATCCACTCACCCACCTATGAACATAAGTGCTTAGTTCAGCAACATATTCACACCCACTTTCATCTGCCTTGCGTCTATGCTAACAAAATTTTTTTCCTATAAGCTTCAGGTGTTAACTTAAAAAATTCTAGCAAACAGTTCTTTGCAACACTATAATTTAATTAGTCAGTATCAGACAGTTTGGTCATTACAGTTACAGCTTTACCATGGAGTAAGGGGGTCAGGAACAGTACCTAGAGCCCTTGGTCAACATTATAGTGTTTACATACCCTGTCAAACATATGAATGAAACTTTGAAAACTATCCCGCTTTGTAAATTGTGGAAGAAATTTACTGACCTTTGTTGCTTCTGGGGTTTGGTTACTCCTTTCCCCATTACCTCCATGACTCTGGCAAAGAGTCAGCATCTCCTTATCATGTTGCATCTGCCTCTCCTTCTCCTCAGTGTCCAGGCATAGCAGTTTCTCATTTTCCTTAGTTTCTAAATGCCGCAGTCTCTCTGCTCCCTGTATTTCCAAATGCTTGACCTCTAGCTCAAGTCTCCTTAACTCCAGAATGATTCTTAAGTCCTCTGGGGAAAGGTTGAGCTGTCCATTTTCTGAGAGTTGTACATCTACCTGGCCAGTCTGATTGTCCTCCTGGTTGCTATTCTCTGATGCAGCTGTGACTAACGCTGCAATCATGTCTAAATTAGTTAGGCTGAAACACTACTCGGATTTTTAGCCTGGCACATCTCAGCCAACTGGCTCCTTGTCAGCTTGCCATACTCTTCTGCTGACATGCTTGCCTGCTCTCTCTGATTAACTAATCTAACAAAAAAAATAAAACAATTGTGATATGAACTCTGAATGTTCACTGTGTGGCTGATTTAGAGTACAAAAACACCTTCACTGATCACTATACACAAGCTACAGGAGTTCAATATCCATGCCACTCCAAGCCAATTAACATGTGATGTGGCTAACTCACCAGTATCACCCAATTAATGTTTGATGTGGATATCCCACCACTGCTAAACAATTAATATGTGATGCCCTTGCACTGGGCCAGTAATTAAGGAGCCTCAATCCTTGTCACTAACACCAGTGAGGGATGTACACTTTGGGAGGATGACAAGTACACACAGTAAAGTACAATTTCCCTTAAGAGCACACAGAGATCACAGTCAATCTGGGGCTGGTTTCCCCCTCTCTCTCCAGATCCCCAATAAGACTCCCCACTGGCACAGCTATAGAGTTAAGATATCAGCCAAGTGGTCAAGCCAAAACCTCCAGCAACCTCTCTGTCCAACCAGTGCTTCATGTCCCTGCCCAAGTAGCTGACACACACACTTTGAGATTTGATTTATATACAAACACACAAATACTCCTGGGAAAGGCTGGCACAGGTTTACTAGCTATGCCCCCTTCTATTCAGACTATAAGGCAGTACCAGCTGCCACCAACCACCCTTTATCAGCTACTATAAGGCTGTTTCCAGAGGGTGACCAATTCTACTGTGTGATGTTACTATTATCAAAATGACAAAAAACTTTTAAAGCTATTTAGGAGTGGCCTATACAGTATCACCAAATATATATGCAAGTACTGTATGAGTTTAAATATCTCTAAACAAACCAGCCACAATTAAAAGGTTTAAATATATTTAATACTAAATAATAAAATTACAAGATAATACTCAATAACTCAGCACAGTGACAACAGAGTTCAGAATCACAGGAAATATTTTAAAACAACATTGCAGGACAGTCTCACATAAATACAGAAAACATCTAAACTAATCTTGGTATATTTCTATCTATCTCTAAGAGAAATAACATACCTAAATCTTACTTACAGAGCCAGGCAAATTCAGGTGCTGAATAGATGTTTTTAGGTCCAAAGACAAATACAAACTCCACAGACTTTCTCTATGAGATAGTTCTTAAATTAATAATACACATTATTGCTGGGTTAGCTAGATGACATCACTATCTGACACCTCTGTGTAAAAAATACTTATCTCTTAGAAGTTTTGTCTGGAACTGGAAATTGTAAAACAGTTAAATACTTTTACCTTTGAAACCTGCGATTATTTCTGTTTCCAGACAATAGAAACAATCCTCTAGCTGTAGACATCCTGCCTCTTTCCATTAACTAACTTTATAGCACAGTCATAAACAATTTCAACTTATTTTCTCAGAGTTTTGCAAGTTAGCTCTGTATTTTCCAACTTCTGCCATGAAAACATGCATTTGCACAGGTATATACATTTCTGTTCTTTTCCAGGAGGGTACACTGTGGTTACATTCTTGAAGCTCACTACGTAACATACAGTTTTCTTACATTTGTAAGATAAGCATACAAACCATATTACTATTCACAAATAACATAGAATTATTTACAAAATTTCAGCTAGCTGGGCAGGCAGCCTTCACAGTAGATACTTCTGATTTGGATAAAGACCTATTTATAAGGATACTGATTGGGTAGGTGATTGAGTTAGTAGCGAGTATGAGGCAGTGTGGTGGAAGATTATCAGCTGAGGTAGAGCAAGGTTTTAGTTTTTGTAGCAGTTTCTTAGTGGTGTCAGTGGGTATGGGCTGAAATATGAATGGGGTTTGAATGATGTTTTGTTGAGTAGGGGGGTTAGTAATGACAGGGTTAGAGTAGTTGATGGTCTGGGGTTGGTGTCTGAATAGGTTGAAGGGTGGGGGGGCCCAGCATTAGGGATGTTAGTTAGTAGGTCTGATAATGATTTTATGAAGTGCTTGTTAAAGTTTTCAGCTATTTGTGATGGAGGGGTATCAGGTGATAGGGTGTACTCTACATTGGTTCCAGGGTTAAGTAGACAAGATATGGAGTGCCAAAATTTACTATGGTTGATATTATGCTGGAGTTGAAGTTGGGAAGAATATGAATTCTTATCTCTGCTGATTAGTTTTGGCACTTTGTTATGCAGTGTTTTGAAATTAACATGATTTTGTTCATTTTTGTTTTGTTCCAGGTTAACCAGGTTAGGTCCCTTTGCTTCATCAGGTGTTTACATTCCTTACAGAGCCATGGTGCTGAGTTCTTTTTGATTCTTTTCATGTGAATGGGAACTTGGGTATTAAGTATGTGAAGGAAGGTGTCAGTAAAGTATAGTACAGTATTGTAAAGGGGTAGTTTTTAAGGGATGCCCAGTCTATTTCATGTAGGAGATTGTTGAATTTATGCTGACAAAAATTAGTTGAGTTCCTAACTTATTTTACGGTGTGTACTCTTAGTTGTTGGGAATTTGTTCTAAGGGAATAAGCTGGTAGATGATCACTCAGGGAGCTAGGCAGTGTACTGTAAGAGGAGTAATTGGTGGGTTGTGATACTAGGATCCAGTCTAGGATGGATTGGCAGATAAGATCTTTGCTCTATCTTGTTGGAGTATTGATAAGCTGAGAAAAAACATACAGATTTATGCTATTTTTGGGGGAGTTGGAAGTTATAGTTTGCCAATCCAAATCTATGTCTCTTAAGATTATTGTTTCAAGGTTTATTGTTTGGGATGTTCAGGATAAAATATTTTCCAACAGTCGTATATTGTTACCTGGTGGGATGTATATTACTATTATGAAAATTCTTTTTGATATGTTGAGGTTCTAAAAAGAGATCAGTACCTCAGTTTTGGAAAAGATGGGTATATTACTAGCAAAGGGTGTGACAATGAGCATAGAGGGACACACAGATACTATCCCTCCCCCGCTTCTGGTTATTGCAATGTTTGGAGGTATTATTTCTGAGTCTTTTACATTAGGGTTTAGCCATGTTTTGGTAAGGGCTAGTATGTCAAGTTTATTTTAATCGATCCGGGCATGCAGTGTGGCTATTTTATTACATATACTTCTAAGGTTCAGTGTAAGTATGTTTAAATCTTTTGGGTTACTCCTGTGGTTAGGAATAGAGGGTGGTCCAGGTTTAGGATGTTTGTGTCCACATTTAAGTATATAGGTAATGAATAATGAGTGCCATGGGAACTGTTTTTAGTCATAGGCAATGGTATTAGTGTTAAGTGTGATTTCACAGGAGGTCAGGAGACCAATGTGACTTGAATAATATGAGAGGGCATAGCGGAAAAACTGAGAAGAGATATGTGAGAAGCTGTGTTGTTTATTGGGGAGATGGTTGGAGGAGGTTGTTGATATGTATTTGTGTGGGGGGTAAGGATATAGCTGTAGCGAGGTTGAAAATTAAGAGTAATGAAGCTATGCAGATTAGGAGGAGCATGTCAACTGTGATAGTGGGTTTAGAAATAGTAAAAGTGGTATTTATGTGTTTGAATGTAATATCAGATGTAAATAGAGATTATGTTATCTTTTGATATGTGTCAAGCTGAAGGTCAGGGTGGAAATTATGTGACTTCAGGGTGGGCTTTGACAATGTGGTTAGGTATTTTGGCTTGTGGTTTGTGATAAGGAAGGGTGGGGGAGATGTGATTGGTCAGTAGTACAATTATGGTACAATGTTATTTTGTGTGTATAGTAAAAGAGAAGGTGGTAAGCCTGGAGTTAATGTAAGATATTTTGAGGTGGTGATTGTATTGTGATGGTAAAGTAGAGCAATAATTCAAAAAAATTATAGTATGGGGATGAGAATTTAAGGTGATGGATGTAAGGGAAAGCAGATAAGTGTGGCTAAATAAAAGTAGGTAAGGTGTGAATGAAATGTGGGTGTGGACAAGGTAGAGTTGTATATAATTGGATCATAGGAATGAGGGGGAGGGGTTTGCTTATGACAAGAGTGGAGGTGCTGGGGTGGATGGGATATGTGTGAAGGGTGGGGGAGCAGAGTGAATGAAGCAGAGTGGGAAACCCCCCCTCAGATCGTTTACCACCCTAAACAATCAGTGAGATAGAATGTTCATGGATAAAAAGACAAGGTGTCTGAACTCTAAATACTTGACTTGAGTCATCTAATTTTATAGTTATGGGCTTTTTAGTGTCCTTCCAGGGATATATTACACTAAGAGTAACATATCCTGAAGTGTTAATGTAGCTTCACCTTCAGCAGTAAAAGGCCAGTAAGTGCGGGTGGGGATATCCATCCTGCAGACTCAACACTACAAAGCAGAACACACTAATGCATGCCTTAACAAATTAAGTTACTAGTTTGAATCCTGGAAGTTGCCTTACATAGATTTAACTCATTGTATTTGTTCCTTGTGAACATTGGCAACTGCAGGCAAAATTCATCTGTGCGTGTTCTTTAGGTAGTGGGATGTGATAACTTTTGCAGCAGCATCAGTAGTCATACTTACATGTGCTTGTTTCACTGGAAGAATGACAGGCAGAGAAAGTTAAGGATTTCTTGTTAGTTGAACTAGATAGGTGCAGTACTATTTTGATATAAGATTTAGGTATATGAGTTTGTTTGACCTTAGTATTGTCTGTATATACATCCTACCTTTATTCCTTGCCTCTAGCAAGATATTGGTATATCTGTTCATTAATACATTTCATATTATATGTATAGCTAATATTTACTGCAGTATGTATTATTTGCTATTGTATATATATTCAATTATTCTTCATGTACTCTGGTGCTCATTTATTGTTCTGTGGAGCTTTTCTCCCAGGGCCTCCACTGAAAAAGGACCTGTGTCCAGTTGGATTTTCCAGGTAAGTAATTAAATAAACAAAACAAGCAAACAAATAAATAAATAAATATTTGTCTATACTCATCCACATTGAGTAATGTTTGTCAAACAAGAGTAGTGTACTATATTTCACAATTGTGCATTTCCGCTTTCCAGCATTTAAACAGAACAATAAGAAAGCTTACAAGATATTTGTAGGTATGCAAGTTTGGGATTACTAAAAACAAAAATGGTGGCTTCCGCAGTATAGAAGGTGTCACAAAAGGAAATACTGCCAGCTATGTATTTGGAAATTTGGAAATAATTATATGTCATTTGTAAATATTAACATGATTTACATACAAGTGTAACAGAAGGAGATATGGCCAGCCCAGCTATCTAGAATTTTGTAAATAGTTATATATTGCTTGTGTTACCACTGTACTAGAACGGTATGTCATAATGTACAGACATGCTGAAGAGATGTTTTGTAAAATACTGAGCAGAGGTGTATATACACTATTGTAGATGTTTGGAAATATATATTTTAACAGGGAGACTGAAGCACAGGATATTAACTTGCAAAACCTAAGAATAATTGAGATTGAAGTACTTTATTGTTGGGCCATAAACAAGAGATGTTACCTTTCAGTTTCAGTCAACAGGAGACAGGATGTTTACACTAGGGAACTCTCTGTGTTGCCTTGAAAGAGAGATAATTACTAGGCTTGAGAGTATAAATGTTTTATTGTTTGATGACTTCCAGGATCAGCAAACATCTGAGGTGTATGTGTTTTCACAGATATATGCTAAATGCTACAGCTGCATCTGTGGGGGGGGGGGTGTCTGTGAGCCTGGGAACGAAATTCAGGTGACAAAAAGTGATGTCCTGCTGCAAGTATCCCAGCAGTAACATTTGATATTAATTTAAGAAGTCTCTGAAAGAAAGACTAGGCATTTTGTATTTGTCTTTGACCTGACAGCATCGGCTGGAAACATACACTCACCACGTCTTTCTTGCCTTGCTGTAATTAAGCTAACTAGAGTGCAGTAATTTATTTTAGATTCAGTAAGGACTATAGTAAAGATTAGTTTAGATATCTTCTGTATTTATTTGAGACTGTCATGCAATGTTGTTTAAAATATTTCCTGTGATTTTGAACACTGAAGTCACCATGAATACATATTGTCGTGTTCTTTTATTATTTATTATTAAGTGTATTTAAACCTTTCAATTGTGACTGGTCGGTTTAGAGATATTTAAGCTCTTAGAGTACTTGCATATCTATTTGGTGACACTGTGCAGGTTATGCCTAATAGCCTTGCTCTTGGTCAAACTACCATTTTGGATTAATAGTAACATTACACAGTAATACTGAACACCCTTTGTTAAGGGCCTTAAAGTAGCTGATAAGGGGCTCTGGTGGCAGTGATAACTACCTTATAGTCTGGGCAGAAGGGGACATAACTGGTAAACCTGTGTCAGCCTTTCCCAGGTGTGTGTGTGTGTGTGTGTGTGTGTGTGTGTGTGTGTGTGTGTGTGTGTGTGTGTGTGTGTGTGTGTGTGTGTGTGTGTGTAAAACAAATCTCCAAAAGTGTAAATGTCAGTTACGTGGGCAGGGACACAAAGCACTGGGTGGACAGAGAGAGTGTTGGAGGACTTGGATGGGAACCCTGGCTGAGGACTCAACTCTATAGCTGTGTCAGTGGGGAGTCTTATTGAGGATCTGGAGAAAGAGGGAGAAACCAACCCCAGAATGACTGTGGTCTCTGTGTGCTCTTAAGGGAAATTGCATTTTATTGTATGTATACTTGTCATCCTCCCAGTGTGTACATCCCCCACTATTGCCAGTGGTGATGATTGAGGCTCCTTGGTTACTGTTGCCAGTTGTGGGACGTCACATATGAACTGGTGGGCAGTAGTAGGATATCCATATCACATATTGATTGGCTTGTAGTGGTGGGATGTCCACATATTAGGATTCAGTGATGTGGATATTGAATTCCTGCAGCCTGGAAACAGTGGTCACTGAAGGTGTCTGTACTCTCAATCAGCCACAAAGTGAGCATTCAGACTTTCATATCACATTTGTTTTATTTTGTTAGCTTAGTTAGTCAGGGAGGGCAGGTAAGGATGTCATCAGAGGAGTATGGCAAGTTGACAGGGAGCCAAGTTGGCTGAAATGTGCCAGGCTAAAGGACTGGTGCATGCCAACATATAAGTACCCTATTTATGGAAGATATCTCACATTATTCCCCTACACAAAGGTGGCCCCTCTAAAGATCTAACTACTGTCCCATAGCCATCCTCTTCCCTCTAGCCAAGATCCTAGAAAAATGCATTAACTCCCAACTCCTCACTCACCTCCTTAATCACAACCTCCTCTCCCCCTTGCAACATGGCTTTAGGCTGAAACTTAGTACTAGCACTGCTCTACTCTCTTTCACAAACATCATTCAAGGTCTCACAAACAGAGACCAAATGGTCTCCTCCATATTTCTTGACATGTCAAAAGCTTTTGACACCGTCTCCCACCAAATCCTACTAAATAAATTATCATCCCATGCCTTCAACACATCAGCCCTTTCCTGGTTCCATAATTATCTCTTTAACCATCAGCAAGCCACCAAATTGTAAAACACCCTGTCCTCCTTCTACCCATCACTGTTGGCGTACCCCAAGGAGCCATACTTGGCCCCCTTCTCTTTACAGTTTTCACTAACAACCTCAGTTCTGCAACCCAACTAGCGTCCATAGTTCAGTACACCAATGACTCTACAGTAATCTGTGCAGGTCCCACCCCCCCCCCCCAGGATCTACAAACAAAAATGCAAAAATATTTCCAGAATATGGAAAACTACCTCACTAACCATCATCTCATACTAAACCCTAACAAAATCAAGTTGTTTTCAATTATAACACACCCAAAACATGTCTGACCCCACTTTCAATCCTTTCCACAAATGGAACCAAAATAGAAGTCACTAACCAAACCAAATTTCTAGGTGTCACAATTGATGAAAACCTAAAGTTCGATACCCACATCTCAAAAAAGTCCACTCCAAACTAGGCACCCTATATAGTATTAAACTTTACCTTACAGAAAGTACCAGACTAGCCACTGCCCACACACAACTACTTTCCACCCTCCTCTATGGTTGCCAAGTATTTACAAACATTCGTAAATCAGACCTAAATAATCTAGACTCGTGCTACAACAAAATTGCCAAATTCACTACAGCCACCCTTACAGAATCCACCACTGCTCAGTACTCTCACTACTCAAATGGTTAAAACTCCCAAACCTTCTGACATTAAACCAACTGTCCATAGCCCACAAAATAATTCACAAACCAAATGACTGCCCAGCACTCGCTAATCTAATCCAACCCAACAGCAATCCTAGATGACTAAGATCCTCAAATAAACTATTGTTAAAGATTATTCAACCCCACAACACACAAGGCACTGCCCTTTACTCCTATAAAATAGCCAAACTCTGGAACACCCTTCCCCAACCTATAGCTAAAAAAATAGCATTCATGAGTTCAAACACCTCCTTAAGGAACATATAGCAAAACACGGGCTCTGCTTCTGCCATATTCCTGGATAGACCACTTATTACTCCCTTATATCACCCTAAACTAGGTCATTCTTAGAGCTACAGTTATCAACTGCTGAAAGCTAACTTGTTTCAACACTGTTTCATTTAGCAATGTAAGCATATATACTGCTTTGTCTTATAACTGTTATGGAGACTGCATTGCTCTTGCTTGACAAAGTTTATCACACTGTTCCAGTGGCGGCTGGTGACTTCAAATCAAAGGGGGGCTGCAGGGGACAGATGAATGGGTGGGGGTCAATGGGAAGGGGTGTGGACAACTAGAAAGGGGAGGAGCTATGCTGAAAACCACAAAAACTGTAACTTTAATTAAATATGCTGCCCTGGGTGCCAAACCGTCATTATGCGAGTCCAATCAGGACAAAATGAAGTGTAGAAGAAAAAATATTTCAGTGCATTGGCTGCATGACAGCTTACTTAATATCTAGATGGAAACAAAAAGGTATGAAAAAATATATTACTTTTTAAATACATTACTGGAATGCCAGTCAAAATCAAGGATAAGAAAAGCAAGCAGAACTCAACTCAAACCACTTCTTGCACTGCAGTTCTAATTATAATTTATATTCAGCTTTATTAAAGTACCAAGTAACATGCTGAAAGTAGCAATCTCTGTGATACCCCACTTGTAAAAATATTTCTTATCCAAAAAATACCTGCTGCCTGACAACAACTATCTACTTGTTTCATGGGAAAAACATGATCAAAGTAAAAAATGAAAAGCAAACAAGAAACAAGCTCAAGATACATTGCTTAAATGATTACTGTACAGGTAATGAACCACACATGATAGATTGGCATTCTGTTTGATTTACAGGTAAAGCCTTTAAAGATGACTGCAAGTCTCCAACAAATGTAATGAGCTTCTTAAAATAATGTAATCCTGTCCTTTATTACAAATACTGTCATATGCATTTCAATACCCAAGGCTTATACATTATCTAGTTATGCAAGTATTCTCTGCATGACAACAACAGAAAGGCTTTCAGTGTTGGCAATTCTTTAACAGTATGCTTATTAAAGCTTACTTGTATCTTACAATCTCAGACAAGCTTACCTGATGGTCATTAAAGCATTGCTACTTAAACACAGAGCAACAGGCAATTTCTGAGTAATAATAAGCATAAATCAGCAGTATAAAAATATGACAGAAACCAGAACATTCTGCAAAATCAAGGACAGAATAAAAGTAATACTTGTGTCTACCTTGGATGGATGGATACTCTGCACATTTACACTGCATAACTGTCCTTGCCTTGCTTGGACACATCCAGAATCACACTAAATGGGGCAGTGGGGTGCAACAAGTATGTCACAATTTGAAATGTCTCTGGCTGACTGTGATGGCCCTGACACATTTGTCACACCTCTCAACCTCAGAGCAAAGGCCCAAAAATAAGGACAATTTTAAATATTGCTCTTATAAACTTAGAAAGATAATAGAATAGTAGGTCTTGCATTAGTCTGAAATTTCTGAAGGGTATGAAATCTGAAACTCAAATGTCTGTTATTATTTTCTAACTTCAGTCTTTAATGATTTGTTAATAATTTGCCCAAAAAAACACAATTTTATGAAAAATGGACCAAAAATGTGATGTAAAAATATAAAATAGGCACACAATACAGCTGGGAACCTGTCAAAGAAGAGACACTTTTTTAATATTAGTACTGCTAACTTGAGCAGCTGACAAAATAAAAGAATCTATATGCATTTCTGAAATAAAAGTAATCTATAACTCTGATTATTACAGTTATTTCTTAATTGTAAACCCTCCACGTCTTCTTCCAAAATTGCCATTTTGCCGAGTGATTATTCGGGGAAGAGCAGCATTTTGAGCCAAAATCAGGGACAGTTGAGAGGTTTGGATATGCCTAATTCTTTAAAGCAATTTATTTGCACGTACCTCTCAACCTGTTAATGCAGAAAATCTGGACAAGGCCAAATATACTGGGGGAACATAGAAACAGTACAAAAAATTGTTGTATAAACTGAGACAGTTGATAGAATAACAGGTCTTGCTTTAGCATGCATTTTTCGGAAGGTTATCAAGTCTAAACCTCAGTGTCTGTCATTATTTAGTGACTTAATTCCTAAATTATTTGCCAGAAAACCACACATTTTATGAGGAACAAACCAAAAATAAGAAGCAAAAATCTATTCATTCTGTGAAAATCTGGACAGTTGAGAGGTATAGTTCAGCCGAGGCTGTCTTTGAGTTCGCCCTTCCCCCTCAGAAAATCATGGTCAAATGGAGCCTCCCCCCTGCAGCCATTCCAATGAACTTGGCTATTTCACCCCATTTACCCTAAACACTAATGTGCATACTGCTTTACTTCTGCAATGATTTGGACTTCATTTGAAAGTTTTATTTTGCATTTTACAGCACAAACACTAAGACATCTGCTAAAAAAGCAATGCAATCTCACAATGAAAACAGACTTAGCATTAAAACTTCACTGCCCTTGAAACTCACATTCATTGAAACAGCATCGAAACCCACATTCAAAGAAAATACATTTTGCCAGTGGCAGATAAAGATTAACTTTGGGCTGTTTTCAAATCATAGGCCCCTTGCACACCAAACATACACGTGGTCTTTGATACACGTTTTTGATTTTATTAAATTATATTCCTTGTACAATATAGTACAGTTGTAGAGGGTGTTTTAAATTTGTTTTGAACATTTTTCCAGTAAACAATGAAACAAAATGCATGCACCAATAATGATAAAACTGCCCAATTAAGAACATTTTTCCAGTAAGCAATGAAAAAAAATGCATGCAGCAATAATGACAAAACTGCCCAATTCAGAACATTTCTATCATAAAAGTCTACTCAAACTTCTACAGTCCACCAGTATCAGGAAATATGCACAATCTCTGAAGAAGTAAAAGTCATCTAAATAATTCCACATTAAAGAAATCTGTAACTAATGAAGAGGTTGTTGCTAGCAAACAACTTTATATTTCATTGTTTCATCTACAAATAAATTGGCTGTTGCCCTTGAGGAATAAATTGCCTATGTTGCATTAAAAAATGATAAGCTAGTAATATTACAATAGGGAATGGATGGCAAACTGATATCAGGTTCATAGTTATTAGGTATTTTCACCAAAAAGGACTGCAGTATCCACCCCCTTTACAATATAGTACAGTATCAGCAATGCATCTACCTACTGTGGGAGTAGAACCCACAGCCTTCTGCATCAAAAGACAAGTACACTACCTGTTGTGCTATTAACAACGCAAGCAAGCACTGCATAATCATCACACAACTTTTGTTCCCCTGCAGCTCTCAGCTTCTTATAAAATCTACTTGACACTCAGCTGTATCTCTGAATTTTGCAGCACAAGAAATCTGGAAAAACCAAAAATTTAGGTGGGGGGGCAAAAGACCAAAAAACAGGGACACATTTTAAACATTGCTTGTATAATGTTGGGAAGTTGCTAGAATACAATGCGATATTACCACCATACATTTCACTGCCAAGTATTGGGCCCAGGACCCTGTGCAAAACAGTCAGAGAAACATACCACTATGCCAAATCACTCAGCTATTTCATGAAAGAGGAAGACTGAAACTTAAATGGCTACCATTTAGTGAATTCAGTTCTCACCATAGCTGTAAACATCTTAGAACAAAACACCTGAACAAAGCCAATAATGGGGGAATACAGCCCCCAAACATATTCAGTGAATTCAGTTCTCACCATAGCTCTCAACCTCTTAGCAAAAACACATAGACAAAGCCAGTAATGCGGGAATACAGCCCCCAAACATATTCAGTGAGTTCAGTTATCACCATAGTTCTCAGTCTTGGCACAAAAAACCTGGACAAAGCCAATAATGGGGGAATACAGTCCCAAAAATAGGGACAAATTTCAAATATCTATCTTATAAACTTAGAAACTTGCTATAATAATAGGGTTTGTGTTACCATGTACTTTCTGAAGAATATGAAGTCTGAAATTCCAATGTTTGTCATTTTTATTTATTTAACATTTGTTAACCAGGAAAGTCTAATTTGAAACAAAAGCCAATTTTTGGCAGAGAAAGAAACACTCCAGACACATTCCTTTGTAAGATGAGAGGACACCAGAGAAAACCCACACAAACTCAGGGAGAAAATGCAGACTCCACATAGAAGGCACCCCAGCCAAGAATCAAACCAGACAATCTGTAGCTGTTAGGCAACAATGCTACCACTGCACTACTGGCTGTGTTGAGAAACAAAAACACAGAAACCACATATTTAATGAGGAACAGAACAAATATGAGGCAAAAATCTGCATTTTATTTACAAATGGTGGTGGGTAGGGAATTCAGCTCTTGCTGTTTGGGCCCAAGGTACAGGGTTCAAGCCTTTTTCTCTACCCACCACCATGTAGCAATTGGGGCATTACACACACACACACACACACACACACACACACACACACACACACACACACACACACACACACACACCTCTTACCTGCAAAGTCCATCAGAATGCAGCAAGCAAGCTTCATTGTTGCCGAACTGTTCAATCAATTCCTGCACCATCATCACCGAGATGTTAAATCCATGCAGTAGGCAAGCCCTTCCCGCGACAGCACCTGAGGCTCGTCCTATCTGTCCCGTGAGACCACGCTGCCTGCGGATGTTGCAGTCTGATCCCCTTCCAGTCTATGCAGTTTAGACTGCTGGGAAAATGTAGACTTCCATGTTGTCTTTATAATCCGGACTGCTGGTGGAGACAGTCTGGATTCTGTGCGCATGCTCCAGACTGGTTCACCAACAGTCCGAATATCGGGAAATGCCGCGAGTGTGCATGCGTGATGTTCCAGGAATCACAGTTACTTTTATTATTTTATTTCTGTTATTTTATTTTATATTTTGTTTAATTTTTCTTATTTCACAGCATGGAGAGCTGCAGTCCAATAGCACAAGCCACCCCTGCACTGTTCTCACTATGAAGTCATTGTGTTAATTTCATCTCAAACTGTGCCAATGTTGTTAAATTTGTTAATTATTATTTAGTTAATTACTTAACTGATTCTGCTTTGTACATTGTTAATTTAAATAATATGTGTTCAACCTGATTGTTCAATACTGTCTACTTGTATGTATGGAGCTTTTCTCCCCAGGTCTCCCCTGAAAATGGGCCTCATGCTCAGTCAGACATTTCCCAGTAAACAAATGAAATAAATAAAAACAAAAATAAATAAACCTGACTGAAGCAGAAATGATTGCAAACTTGGGCACAGCTGCATCACAGGCCAGCAATCAGGAAGAAAATCAGTCTAGCCTTGGAGATGTATAACTCCCAGAAAATGTACAGTTCAACCTTTGCACAGAGGACTTAAAAATCCGTCTGGAGTTAAAGAGATTTGAACTGGAGGCCAAATGTTTGGAACTAGAATCAGCAGAGAGACTGAGACACCTGGAGGCTGAAGAGAATGAGAAGCTGAGACATCTGGAGGCTGAGGAAAATGAGAAATTGTGACATCTGGAAGCTGAGAAGAATGAGGTAGAGGCAACATGAACAGGAGATGCTGACTCTTCACCAGGGTCATGGAGGTATGGGGGAAGGGAGTAACCAAACGCCAGAAGCATCAAAGGTTAGTCAATTTTTCCACAATTTACAGAGGGTGAAAATTTTCACAGTTTTATTCATAAGTTTGAAAGGGTATGTAAACAGTATAATGTGGACCAAGGACTCTGGGTATGGTTCTTGACCCCCTTACTCCATGGTAAAGCTGTAACTGCTATTTCTAAATTGTTTGACACTGATTGCTTAAATTATCACACTGTTAAAAATTGTCTGTTAGAATGTTTTAAATTAACACCTGAAACTTATAGAAACAGTATCATGAGTATAGACGCAAGGCAGGTGAAAGTGTGTGTGAATATATTGCTGAACTAAGCACTTATTTTCATAGGTGGATGAGTGGATGTCAGGTCACCACTTTTGAAGGGCTGGCAGTCCTTTTGGTGAGGGAACAAGCCCTTAGCACTCTGCCAGAGGACATGAGAATCTGGTTAGCAGACAGGCAATATAATACTGCAGATGAGTTGGGGAAGAAGGGAGACCGATACCTATAAAATAACCACACCATGACTACCAGACACTCCGAATTCGAACAACCTGTGTCACTGCACAAAATAAGAAGAGCCAACAATCGAGTTTGAAGTTTATTATACAAAAAAAACCCACCTATACCTAACAAGCAGGGCATCACTGCACAAGAAAGGGATACCCAGTGCTGTTTATGGGTCTAAGGGAACACATGGTGGGCAGCCTAAACTACCCCAACAGAGTCTACCAGTAGCAGGGTAAGCCACTTGTCCAAGTACACATTCAGGACCAAGGGTTAAAAGTTTTAAATAAAACCAGTGGAGGCATGTAGCATATAGATGTCCATGGAGGCAAGGTGGGAAACCAATGGTGGGAGAGACAGTAAGTGGGAATGCCAGAATGCCAGCAACAAGCTGTCTGGAGACAACAAAGGTACCAAACTACCACAACAGGTTATATACAATCTTAATAGATGGAAAAGAGGCCACTGCTAAGAGAGACAATGCCTCTGATCTAACCATTGTTGAAGCCTGCAATGGTTAAAGTGGAGCAATGCTTGCTTGGGTAGCCTACCCAGTCAAAGCTTTAGGAGGGACCCCATTCCAAATACCTTTGGCTAGGCTTCACCCTGACTGGGAGGGTGAAAAAGGAAACCAACAAGTAGGTGTGTTTGAGGATATTTATGTATTTTATTTATTTGTAGTTTGTTAACCGGGAAAGTCCATTAGGCCAAAATGAGCCAGTTTTTAATGGAGGCCCGGTGAGAAAAGCTTCATATACAATTATTACAAAGCTAATATCAACAAAGTTAAGTACAACACAATTTTTAAAACTACTAAAAACACAGATTTAGCATATTCCTATAGATGTCCTGATAGGGAATGATTCTGATAGTGCAGTACCTTATGTACATGCAGTGACACGCAGTCAGGCTTGGAGACAAGCATGTGGGTCTGGTAGCCTGGGAGGGGTCCCAGACAGACCGCACACTTGCAGCCAGGACTGGTGAGGTGGTTACTTTAGGGAGGGAGCTACACTGTAGCAGTGAGACTGAAGGTGAGTCACAGCTGTTTGTGGGTACTGATGTTCCCTAGGATAGAGAAACTGCAAGGTCAGAGGTGAGTAGTAGTACCCAGGCTGACAGTGAGGCACTGCTGTCAGAGGATGCTAGACTTCCTGTGGAAGGGGAGCTGGGCAGGGTTACAAAAAGAGAGTTGAGACAGGCTCAACTCTTAGACCCTACATTACAAGGCCTGAGGGAGGTAGCTTGTGAGGCACCTGATTCTCAAGGGAAAGGGAAATTTGTATACTGGGACAAAGGGTTACTGTATAGAGAGTGAACATTGAGGGAGAGCTAGAGGATGAGAAAATACAGCAGTTTACAGTGCCCAAAGCCTACTATCTGGCACTTCTAGCCATAGCCCATGATATTCTTTTTGCAGGTTATATGGGCATAAAGCATAAAAAAGATGTATTGTGCAGAACTTGTATTGGCCTAGGATTTACAGAGATGTAACAGGGTACTTCAGGACCTGTGAGCAGTGCCAAAAGGTAGGCAAGGCAGGAGACATTGTGAAAGCTCCTTTGATGCCTTTGTCTATGATTGAGGAGCCATTTCAGAGGGTAGCTATGGATAATGTGGGGCCTCTGAGTACCCCAAGTTCCACAGGGATTGCCCTCCATTGAGGCAGACAAGGTGGAAAATGCTTTGTTAGAGATTTTCAGTGGGTAGGTTTTCAAAAGAAATACTGACTGACAAAGTTGCCAGTTTCATGTCAGACCTGCTGGCTTGTCTGTGGAAGCACTGTGGGGTGAAGCACCTATAGACCACCCCTGCCATCCCCAGGATAATGGTCTGGTTGAGAGGTTAAACTATACACTCAAGATCATGCTACAGGCATTTGCAGACCACTTTAAGAGGGAGTGGGACAAATATTTGCCCCGCCTATTTTTTTGCTTACAGAGAGGTGCCCCAGTAATCCACAGGTTTTTCACCCTTTGAGTTGCTGTATGGGAAAAGGGTGAGGGGACCTCTAGGTTTGATTCATGATGAGTGGGAGGGTGAGTGTGATTACCACAAGGTGTCTGTTGTGGCATATGTCCTAAACATTAAGACAAGGCTCAGGGAATGCATTTTCTTGGCCCAGGAGAACCTAGCAGAAATCCAACAGCAGAAAAAGGTTTGGTATGACAGGAATGCTCAAGCCCGAGAGTATGCTGTGGGGCAGCAGGTTATGGTTCTCATTCCTGTCAGATGCAACAAGCTGCAGACAGCTTGGGAGGAACCCTTCAAGGTGGTAAGGAAGGTCAGTGATGTTAACTATATGGTAGAACTGCTAAGCAGGATGCTGGGGCATAAATTGTACCATGTTATCATGATGAAAGCTTACCATGATAGGGAGGCCCTTGTGCTAAGCATCTGCAGAACAAAGCAGGAGGAATCTGAGGGGATCTATGGCTACAGGGAGCCAGCCAGCCAAATCCCAAATTACTGTGTTGGAGCCTAGGGTTGCAGGCATATGATGGGACATTGCAGCATTGTACTGTGGTCAACAATGCCAAGGCAGCTTGAATCCCAAGATAGGGAATGTGGTAAGGTATTCCCAGATAGGCAACCCTCTCAAGCAGCATTTCACATGGGTCACTTGAAAAATTAGCTTGAGCTGTCTGGTGGGGGGGTGTCACAAAAGGAAATACTGCCACCCCAAGTATCAGGAATTTTGTAAATAATTATATGTCATTTGTAAATATTAATATGACTTGTATAGAAGTGTGACTCAATGAGATACTGCCAGCCCAGCTATCTAGAATTTTGTAAATAGTTATATGTCATGTGTGAATATCAGCATGATGCAATTGCTTGTGTTACTGCTGTATTAGAACTGTATGTCATACTGTGCAGACACATGTGCTGAAGAGATGTTTTGTAAAATACTGAGCAGAGGTGTACATACACTATTGTAGCTGTTTGGATATATATTTTTAATGGGGGAGACTGAAACACAGGCGATTAACTTGCAAAACTTAAGAATAGTTGAAATTGAAGTACCTTATTGCTGGGCCATAAACAATAGATTCATCTTTCAGTTTCAGTTAACAGGAGAAAGGATGTCTATCCTGGGGACTCTTTGTGTTGCCTTGAAAGAGAGATAATTACTAGGCTTGAGATCTAGAAATGTTTTATTGTTTTATGACTTCCAGGATCTTCAAACATCTGAGGTGTATGGATTTTCACAGATAGATCCTAAATGCTACAGCTGCATGGGGTTGTTTGTGAGCCTGGGAACTGAAGTCAGGTGACAAAATTGATGTCATGCTGCAAGTATCCCAGCAGTAATATTTGATATTAATTTAAGATGTCCCTGGGAGAGAGAATAGGCATTTTGTATTTGTCTTTGACCTGACAGCATCAGCTGGAAACATCCACTCACCACATCTGTCTTGCCTTGCTGTAATTATGTTAACAAGGGTACAGTAATTTCTCTTAGATTCCATAAGGAATACAGTAAAGATTAGTTTAGATGTTCTCTGTATTTATTTGAGATTGTCCTGCAATGCTCTTTTAAATATTTCCTGTGGTTTTGAACTCTTAGGTCACCGTGAATATGCATTTAGTATTGTCTTGCTTTTTTATTATTTATTATTAAATGTATTTAAACCTTTAAATTGTGGCTGGTCTGTTTAGAGATATTTAAGCTCTTTGAGTACTTGCATATCTATTTGTTGACTCTGCGCAGGCCACTCCTAATAGCCTTGCTCTTGGTCAAACTAACATTTGAATTAATAGTAATATTACACAGTAAGGCTGGATACCTTTTGTTAAGGGTCTTAAGGTAACTAATAAGGGGTTCTGGTGGCAGTGATAACTACCTTATAGTCTGGGCAGAAGGAGGCATAGCTAGTAAACCTGTGCCAGCCTTTCTCTGGTGTGTGTGTGTGTGTGTGTGTGTGTGTGTGTGTGTGTGTGTGTGTGTGTGTGTGTGTGTGTAAAACAAATCTCCAAGACTGTGTGTGTCAGCTACTTGGGCAGGGACATGAAGCACTGGTTGGACAGAGAGAGTGTTGGAGTACTTGGCTTGGAACCCTGGCTAAGGACTCAACTCTATAGCTGTGCCAGTGTGGAGTCTTATTGGGGATCTGGAGAAAGAGGGAGAAACCATCCCCAGACTGACTGTGATCTCTGTGTGCTCTTAAGGGAAACTGCACTTTACTGTGTGTGTACTTGTCATCCTCCCAGTGTGTACATCATCCACTGTTGCCAGTGGTAAGGACTGAGGCTCCTTGATTACTGTTGCCAGTGGTGGGGCATCACAGAAGGACAGAAAGAAAACTAAACTAAACTAACAAGAGATGTGTGTTTGCATGCAAGTGTGGGGTTACTGTGACATAGGTTTACAGATGTTAGAGGGACGGATAGTACACCTATCTGTTAGTTCCCACTCTTTGCTACTCAACTTACAGTCTGTAAATCTGATATTAAGCACTTAGAAAAGGCAGCCAACTAGAGTGTGTAGCATATATGAAAAAAGAAGCAACCCTTGCCAATGACAAACTACTTCACAAACAGAAACTCTCATATATTAACAATCACCTACATTATCCACTAATTCTGCTGTTCATACAAACATAAAACTAGGTATTACAATAGAAGCCTCCAGTAGAAGTGAGTAGAAACATATATACATAACATAAACATATACACTAAAACTTAGCAGGGAGAGAAAAAAGCACTTAGCCAGATGCCAACAGACATAGACTTAGTTGATGTAACTGCAGTCTTCTTCTTCTTCTTTCAGTTTCTCCCGTTAGGAGTCGCCACAGCAGATCAACTGTTTCCATTTTTTCCTGTCCTCTGCATCTTGCTCTGTCACACCAACCACCTGCATGTCCTCTCTCACCACATCCATAAGCCTTATCTTAGGCCTCCCTCTTTTCCTGTTACCTGGCAGCTTCATCCTTAGCATCTTTTTCCCAATATACTCTGCATCCATCCTTAGCACATGTACAAACCAACGTAATCTTGCCTCTCTGGCTTTGTCTCCAAACCCTCCAACCTGGGCTGACCCTCTAATATACTTATTCCTAATCCTGTCCATCCTTGTTACACCCAGTGCAAATCCTAACATCTTCAACACTGCAACATCAAGCTATGACTCCTGCCTTTTTGTCAATGCCACTGTTGCGAACCCATATAGCTGGTCTCACCACCCTCTTGTAGACCTTCCCTTTCACTCATACTGGTACTCGTCTGTCACAAATCACTCCTGACACTCTTCTCCACCCACTCCATCCTGCCTGTACTCTCTTCTTCACCTCTCTTCCACACTCACCATTACTCTGAACTGTTGATCCCAAGTACTTAAACTCATCCACCTTCGCCACCTCTACTCCTTGCATCCTCACCATTCCTCTATCCGTCCTCTCATTCACACACATATATTGTCTTAATCCTGCTGACCTTCATTTCTCTTCTCTCTAGAGCATATCTTCACCTCTCCAGGGTCTCCTCCACCTGTTCCCTACTCTCACTACATATCACAAGATCATCTGCAAACATCATAGCCCACAGGGACTCTTGTCTGATCTCGTCTGTCAACCTGTCCATCACCATTGCAAATAAGAAAGGGCTCAGAGCTGATCCTTGATGTAATCCCACCTCCACCTTAAACACATCCGTCACTCCCACTGCAGACCTCACTGCTGTCACTCTACCCTCGTACATATCCTGTACCACTCTTACCTACTTCTCTGACACTCCCGACTTCCTCATACAATACCACAACTCCTCTCTAGGCACCCTGTCATATGCATTCTCTAAATCCACAAAGACACAATGCAACTCCTTCTGACCTTCTCTATATTTCTCCATCAACACTCTCAGAGCAAAAATCACATCTGTAGTGCTCTTTCCTGCCATGAATCCATACTGTTGATCATTAATCATCACCTCCCTTCTTAACTTAGCGTCTACTACTCTTTCCCATAACTTCATGCTGTGACTGGTCAGTTTAATCCCTCTGTAGCTACTACAGCTCTACACATCACCCTTATTCTTAAAAATCAGTACAAAAACACTTTTTCTCCATTCCTCAGGCATCCTCTCACTTTCCAATATTTCATTAAACAATCTAGTTAAAAACTCCACTGTCATTTCACCTAAACACCTCCATGCTTCCACAGGTATGTCATCTGGACCAACAGCCTTTCCATTCTTCATTCTTTTCATAGCTATCCTTACTTCCTCATTGCTAATCCACTGTACATCATGATTCACTATCCGCACATCATCCAACCTTCTCTCCCTCTCATTCTCTTCATTCATCAACCCCTATAAGTACTCTTTCCATCTGCTCAACATACTCTCCTCGCTTGTGAGTATGTTTCCCTCATTATCCTTTATCACCCTTTCCTGCTGCACATCTTTACTAGTTCAGTCCCTCTGTCTAGCCAATCGGTACAGGTCCTTTTCTCCCTCCTTAGTGTCCAACCTTTTATACAACTCTTCATACACCTTATCCTTGGCCTTCGCCACCTCTCTCTTTGCCATGCACCTCATCTCCTTATACTCTTGTCTACTTTCTTCATCTCTTTGACAATCCCACTTCTTCTTCGCCAACCTCTTTCTCTATATACTCTCCTGTACTTCTTCATTCCACCACCAGGTCTCCTTGTCCTCCTTCCTCTTTCCAGATGTCACACCAAGCACCTTTCTAGCCATCTCTCTTACTAGCTCTGCTGTAGTTACCCAGCTATTTGGTAACTCTTCACTGCCACCCAGTGCCTGTCTTAACTCTTCCATGAACATCACCTCACAATTACCCTTTTTCAATTTCCACCATTTGATCCTTGGTGCTGCCCTCACACTCATCCTCATTTTCTTGATCACCAATGTCATCCTACAAACCACCATCCTATGCTGCCTAACTACACTTTCCCCTGCCACCACTTTACAGTCTCCAATCTCCTTCAGACTGGCCCTTCTACATAAGATATAATCCACCTGTGTGCATCTTCCTCCACTCTTGTATGTCACCCTATGCTCCTCCCTCTTGTTAAAATATGGATTCATCACAGCCATGTCCATCCTTTTCACAACATCCACTACCATCTGACCTTCTGCATTTCTTTGCTTAACACCATACCTACCCATCACTTCCTCAACATGCCCATTGAAATCTGCTCCAATCACCAGTCTCTCAGCCTTGGGTACAGTCATCACCACTTCATCCAACTCACTTCAAAATTTTTCTTTCTCATCCATCGCACACCCAACTTGTGGAGCATATGCACTAACAACATTCATCATTACACCATCGATTTCCAGCTTCATAAACATCACTCTATCCAACACTCTTTTCACCTCCAAAACACTCTTAGCATACTGTTCCTTCGGGATAATGCCTACGCCATTTCTCCTTCCATCCACACCATGATAAAACAATTTGAAACCGCCTCTGATACACCTAGCCTTGCTCCCCTTCCATCTGGTCTCTTGCACACATAATATACCAATCTTCCTTCGGTGCATCATATCAGCTAGCTCCCTTCCTATACCAGTCATACTGCCAACATTCAAAGTTCTGACCCTCACTGTCACAGTCCTAGCCTTTACCTGCCTTCGGGCATGCCTTCCTCCTCTTCTCTTCCTTCGGCCAACATGTAACTGCAGTACAAACAGAAAAAAAAAATGAGGGTTTCACTCCAGTAGAAACTTGCTAATATAATTGCTCCACATTAACAGCAGAAAGACAACACTTAGCTGCCACTACATGAAACCTAGAGTAAAAAGTCAGTAGAATCATGCTGATATATTTACTACACCTTAACAGCAAAGGACACAACACTGAGCTAGAATTAAACACAGTGAAATCTTAGTTGTATTTTTCTAGTGCAAGGATGAACCAAAATGAAATAAATCATAACTGTTAAGAAAATACAATAATCCAATGTACTCTCCTGGAGAGTGAAGCAGGTGGACGGAGAGAACACTTGGGACAAACGTAGTGAAGTGACTCTGAGTTTGGAACCACAAAGGCAAAAGTATTGGGAGAATAAGCTGAGAATCAGGGAGGGCCAGTCAGTTCCTTCAGTGGAAAGCAGGTTCTCCCCCTCCCAGATGGTTTACCCCATAAGCAATCAGTGAGGTAGAATGTTCAGATGTACCAAGATACTTGACAAGTCACAGCATCTAATTTTATGGTTGTGGGCTTTTCTGTGTCTTTTTAAGGATATGTTACACCGATAAGAGTAAAATATGGTGAAATGTTAATGTAGCTTCACCTTCAACAGTAAAAGGCCTGTAAGTGGGGATGGGGATATCTTTCCCACAGATTCAACACTACAAAACAGAAAACACTAATACATGACTTAACAAATTAAGTTATTAGTTTGAGTCTTGGAAATTGCCTTACATAGATTTAACTCAGTGTATTTGTTCCTTGTGAACCTTTACAACTGCAGGTGAGTTTCAGCTGTGCAAGTTCTTTAGGTAGTTAGATGTGATAACCTTTGCAGAAGCAACTGTAGTCAGACTTACATGCACTTGTTACACTGGGGAGGGGAGAGAGAGAGAGAGAAAGAGAAAAGTTAAGGATTTCTTGATGGTTGAACTAGATAGGTACAGTGCTATTTGTTTTATACTCATGCACATTAAGTCATTTTTGGCAAACAAGAGAAGTGCACTATATTTCACAGTTGTGCATTTCAGCTTTCTAGCCTTTAAACAGAACAATAAGAAAGCTTACAGGAGACATTTGAGGTATGCAAGTTTGGGATTACTAAAAACAAAATAGTGGCTTCCACAGTATAGAAGGACAGAAAGAAAAATAAACTAACAAGAGATATGTGTTTGCATGCAAGTGTGAGGTTACCGAGATGTAAGTTTACAGATGTTAGAGGTACAGGTAGTACACCTATCTGTTAGTTCCTACACAACTTACAGTCTGTACATCTGATATTTAAGCACTTAGAAAAGGCAGCCAGTTAGAGTGTGTAGCATATATGAAAAAAAGAAGAAGAAGCAACCCTATTCAATGACAAAACTCTTCACAAACAGAAACTCTCATATATTAACAATCACCTACTTTATCCAGTAACTGTGCTGTTCATGTTGTTTGTCTTTCGGCTTTTCCCGGTTAGGGGTCGCCACAGCGGAACTCCGGTCCGCTAATGATTGGCAGTTGGTTTTTATGGTGTCAAGTTGCCAGCCTGATGCCCAACCTTAACTGTGCTGTTTATACAAACATAAAATTAGGTATTACAATAGACAACTTCAGTAAAAGTGAGTAGAAACATACATAAATAACATAAACATATGCACTACAGATTAGCAGGGAGAAAAAAAAAACACTTAGCCAGATGGCAGCAGACTACTGACTTACTTGATGTAACTGCAGTACAGACAGCAAAAAATAAATAAAAAATGAGGGTTTCACTAAATCCTACTATAAAACAAATTGCCAGTAGAAACTTGATAATATAATTGCTCCACTTTAACAGCAGAAAGACAACTCTTAACTGCCAGTACATGAAACCTAGAGTAAAAAGTCAATAGAAACATGCTGATATATTTACTACACCTTAACAGCAAAATACACAACACTTAGCCAAAATTAAACAGAGTGAAGTCTTAGTTGTATTTTTCTAGTACAAGGTTGAACCAAAATGAAATAAACCATAACTGTTAAGAAAATACAAGAATCCAATGTACCTTCCTGTAGAGTGAAGTAGCTGGATGGTGAGAACACTTGGGACATGGGTTATTGAAGTGACTCTGAGTTTGGAGCCACAAAAGCAGAAGTATTGGGAGAATAAGCTGAGGTGCAGGGAAGAGCATTCAGTTCCTTCAGTAGAAAGCAAGTCCCCCCAGATGGTTTACCACCATAAACAATCAGTGAGGTAGAATGTTCATGGATACAAAGACAAGGTGTCTGAACTCTAAATTCTTGACTTGAGTCACACCATCTAATTTTATAGTTGTGGGCTTTTCAAAGTCTTTCCAGAGATATATTACACTAATAAGAGTAAAATATGCTGAAATGTTAATGTAGCTTCACCTTCTGCAGTAAAAGACCTACAAGTGGTGGTGGGGATATCTTTCAGCAGAGTCAACACTAAAAAACAGAACACACTAATGCATGACCTAACAGGGCTCCATACTAGGTCCGTTCTTTTCTCAATCTTTATCAATGATCTACACACCACCATTCCAGGAGCCATCTGCATCCAATATGCAGATAACTCAACACTAATATGCTCTGCCTCCTCTACAACAAAATGACTGTCCCTAACCCAGACCACTTTCAGCACTGTAGAAACCTGGCTAGCAAATTGCCGCCTGCTTCTAAATCCTAACAAAACCAAGCGGCTACTTTTTTCCCCCAACCATAGAATTTCTCCTCCTTCCTTCAGCATTAAATTTAGCAACACCATTATCTCCCCTGATGACCACACTAAGCTTCTAGGCGTAATAATCAACAACAACCTTAAATTTGATAAACATGTAAATCACACTATTAAGTTCGTCAACACAAAACTTGGCTCCATGTACAGAGCCAAACCTTTCCTCACCCAAATAGCTAGGGTAGCTATTGTAAGATCCCACCTCCTCTCTACCCTCATGTATGCCTCCCCTGTACTCACCAACCTATCCAAAACTGATCTCAATAAATTATCAGGATGTTACAATCATATAGCCAGATTCGCTACTGGCATAGCTTTTAGGACTCATCATTGTCAGAACCTAAAAGTACTAGGATGGCTAGAATTTCCTACCCTTCTGCAGTTCAACCAGCTTATCGTAGTGTACAAAATACTCCACCAACCAGAAAATACCCCTGCCTTCAAATATATTCTCAGCCCCCCCCCCCCCCCCCCAGTAGTGCACCCAGGCTACTACACTCATCTAATAAACTAATGATACTTTCCCAAAAATCCAACAACTCTGCAGGTGATGCTCTATTTGCCAACTCAATCAGTAAAATCTGGAATCTACCCCCTCCCTACTACCATTACCAAGGATACCTCACGACCCCTATTTAAAAGAGAACTCAAAAAATACCTCATATCTCATTGCTGTGTTCTTGTTCTAAACCTGATTAATAACTTCACAAAAACATGTACTTGCTGTTTAGCCAACTGTCCATGCCTCATATCATATGTAAGTCTGCACATTGTGAATTGTGGTATCTGCTTGTATCCTTTAACTATATTTTTGATAAGTTTCCTGAGTTTATAACTCAGTTATGTATGTACCATATCTGTTTTTTGTATGTGGAGCTTTTCTCCCTTGGCCTCCGCTGAAAATGGACATGTATCCAGTCGGACTATCCTGGTCAACAAATGTAAAATAAAATAAAATAAGTAAATAAAAAAAATATATATATATATTATTTTGAGTCTTGGAAATTGCCTTACATAATTTAACTCAGTGTCTTTGTTCCTCTAACCTTTTGCAACTGCAGGTGAAATTCAGCTGTAAGTTCTTTAGGTAGTGGGATATGATAACCTTTTCAGCAGCAGTAGTAGTCAGACTTATAGAATTGCAATTGTAATTTTATGTGTTTGAAAGGGAAATTACAAAACAATGAGGAAAGAGAGAATGTAGGTATCATGCTTCATCACAGTAATGAGAATTGTAACATTACATAAGGTGTACATTGCAGCCAGCAGCATAACAACGTATACAGTGCAGAAATGATGTGTTATGTTAAGGTTTTGTGTGTCATGATTTACACAGCTGTCATGAATGCAGGAATATTTGGGCAGCATGCTTCCTAACAATCTTTGCAATTCGAACATCATATATAGTGTGTATTCAACTCTTCAGCCTATTCAAGAGAAGATTAACCATGCTGTACATAGCGTGTGTGTGAGGGAGCTAATACAGTAGCATAAAAGGCACTAAAGTAATGCGGCCAAAGGCAAAAAGTCACCAGATCTTACCATAACTGTGCATGTCTATTTCTCATAAGTTGCAGGTGCTGCTTTCAGCGAATATTGTGCAAATGCATAGGAGAAATGTTGACACAAAAGGGAGGACATATATTGATTGTGGCAGAGGGAAATAGGAATCATGTAGATTCTGACAGTTGAAGGGTAATGGTGGCTCAACACAATGTGCAGGCAACAGCTACACATAAAATAGTGTACTAAAAACAGTAACCATTTGCTAATGCCTGCATTACAACCATTGAATGCATACAGAAATCAGTCTATAAATCTAACCATAATCACATCACACCACATAGGAACTCCAACTTTAAGTCATACAGTTGAGGGGACATTGGCAAGTTACTGAAGCTGAAGGGGTAAAGGGTGAGAGAGAGAGAGAGAGAGAGAAAGAGATAGAGATAACAACAGTATTGCTCATGGTACATTTAGGACCATTTTTGTGGTGTGTTACTTTTAGGTTTTTCCTTGTTATTAATCTGTCATGCTCTACAATAAATTGCTTTCTGTAAGGAGCAAGATGGAGCAGGACATCAGAAACCAGATTAACATATAAACAGGATAAGGGTAACTTGCCAAGTCTCCCTGTCGGGAATGGAATTTTTTGCAAATGGTTTCTTCCTGCAATATTCAAATGTTATGTTAATGAAATGTCTTAAATGGAAATAAACACAGATATTTGCAGTTACACATATAACAGAAATTTCACATGTCATAAAATATTAATTTGACATATAGATGTAATAAAACCCATGATACTATGCAAAAACCTTAGTCGACAGACAGGGGATTTATCTCAACACAGCACATGAGAACTTCTGCTTCATTACATCCAGTAGTCTAACCACTGTTAGGTCACTGTGGCAAAGTAATGTTTTAGTTCTGCTTTTACTCTTTCTTACAGAGCAATAAATTTAACTCATTAATACCCAAGTGGTCTGGAATATCATACCTCTAGCATTCTACACACATCTTGAATCTAAAACATTTTTTTAAAAATAAACTTAAAAAGCATAAGAAAAAGAAATGTGTTTTGTGAACAATAAAAGCTATTAAAACTGTACAAATGACAATATTATCCATAAGAAGTATTTTACAGTGCTAATAGTTGGTGCATTCAGAGTCTTTTCCATAAGCATTATAATATATTATAATGCATACAACCCCCACATTATATTTTATAAAACTTTCACAAATAAATGTTCATATCTTGAAAACTGTACAACCTAGATACTCATTGTTAGAACATTTTTGTTTGCAAGATATAAGCTTTCACATGCCAACAAGAAGTTCCTATTTAAGTGCATGTATATTAAGCTATTTATAGAGGTTGCCACGGTGGTGCAGTGGTTAGCATTGTCCCCTCACAGCAAGAGGTTTTGTGGTTCGATCCTTGGCTGGGGTGCCTTCTGTATGGAGTCTGCATGTCCTCTCTGTGGTTGTGTGGGTTTCCTCTGGGTGCTCTGCTTTCCTCCCAAAGACATGCTGTAGGTGGATTGGACACACTAAATTGGCCCTAGGTGTGTGCTTTCTGTGGAAGGTTGGGTGCCAGGCTGGCAACTTGACACTGTAAAACTCCATTGCCAATTATGAGCAGACAGGTGATCTGCTGTGGTGACCCCTAACCGGGAAAAGCCAGAAGAAGAAGATATTGAGCTATTTATAGAAATATAAAAACATGTTTATTTGTGTAGCTTGCAAAACAAATAATACTGGATATTTCTCAATATGTGCAAATATCAAATACAGTTTTCTTCAACAACATCTAAGGTTTCACTTAATGTCATGCAACAGTTAAGTCACTAGTTTTTTGAAGTATTAAGTACATATCGAAATATTGCTTATTTTCATAATTACTAATAAACATGCACTTCAATAACATTTAGGTATGAAAATATGAAAAGTAAGTGGCAAACAAAGATTAATTTCTCTACTGCAGGACATCCTAGACTAAAATCTTAGTATCCTTTTGTTAATAACTCCTTACCCTTTTCAACACTGCATATTATTAGAGCAATAATTAATGGCTGGATATATTATATTCAAGATTTATTCACAGTTGGTGTGGTTTAATCAAAATGGTGAAGGCTATGTGATTAAAAAAAGGCAACCATGGATAAATCTTCATTATACAACGACCCCCCCCCATTAATATTCAAAAACGTGCACGCTGATTGGTCAGCGTGCACATTGTAAATCCAGGTTATAGTAATGGAATAAGGTCCGCTCGCCCAGACTTTTTCCATTACTATAAGTCTTTTTTTTACAGCAACACTGTCTCGCTATGTTAAACAAGTTTAACATAGCGAAACAGTTTGTAAAAAGCAACGGAGATCTTGCTTTCTCCGTTGCTTTTTTCAAAACTGTCTCGCTACGTTAAATGGGTTTAACATAGAGAGACAGCTTTAAAATAAGCGGGCTGCTTATTTTAAAGCTGTCTCGCTATGTTAAACCCATTTAACATAGCAAAACAGTTTGTAAAAAGCAACAGAGATCTTGCTTTCTCCATTGCTTTTGCCCACAGCTCTGATGTACTGCATGGGCATACCTATGCGCAGTACATCAGAACTGCCGCAAAATACCAGACAGCTGCGAAAGGGCAGCAAGGAGGCATTATACAATGCCATTATTTAAGAAAAGTAATTATTTTTTTTCTTAAACAATGTCATTGTATAATAGCAATAACCACTTCTGGGTGTGGGTAATGCTGGATTTACCCACAGTTGGCATTGTTTGGCTACTCGGGCTTCGCCCTCGTGTCCAAACCACACCAACCGTGGGAAAATCCAGCATTACCCACACCCAGGCATGGGTTATTGCTATAATATATCACACCCATGAATTGGTTATTGCTATTATACAACAATTTTATTTAAGAAAGAAATGACTTACTTTTCTTAAATAATGTCTTTGTATAATGGTGCTGTGTTGCTCTTCCACATTGTTTCTGTATCCTGATGCTTTTTTGATGTACTGTGCAAGCTTATGGAACTTATGTTCCCATGCTTATGCAGTACATCAGTGCTTTGGAAAGCAAGCAACAGAAAAAGGAAGCTCACCATTGCTTTTTTTTTTTTTTTTAAATAAGGTTTGAAATCCAGACCAGTTAGAGGTATGAGAGAGAGAGGGCAGAAATATAAGGGAAATCACACAAGTTTCTTTCATTTTAGATAATGTACCTGATTTTCCTTGTATTTTCTCTACCCTCTGTACGTACCTCTCAACCTCTTAACTCAAGAAAACTGGAAAGCTTTACCATATATTGTTGTGCCCCTGCACTGGCCCAGTGATCACACTGGCCCAGTGATCAATGAGCCTTATTCCCCACCACTGATAACACTGAGGGATGTACACAATGGGAAAATGACAAGTGCACACACAGTAAAATGCAATTTCCCTTAAGACCACACAGAGATCACAGTCAGCCTGGGGTTGGTTTCTCCCTCTTTCTCCAGATCCCCCAAAAGACTTCCCACTGGCACAGCTATAGGGGTAAGATCTCTGCTAAAGGGTCAAACCAAGACCTCCAGTACCCTCTCTGTCCATTCAGTGCTTCATGTCCCTGCCCAAGTAGCTGACACATACACACTTTGAGATTTGATTTATATACAAACACACAGACGCTGCTGGGGAAGGCTGGCACAGGTTTACTAGCTATGCCCCCTTCTGCCCAGACTATAAGGTAGTTATCACTGCCACCAGCCCCTATGTATCAGCTACTTTAAGGCCCTTACAAAGGATGACCAATCCTACTGTATGACATTACTATTAATCCAAATGGTAGTCTGACCAAGAGCAAGGCTATTGGAATGGCCTGTACATTGTCACCAAAAACATATGCAAGTACTCTAAGAGCTTAAATATGTCTCACAAACATCAACCACAAAGATATGTTTAAATATATTTAATAATAAATAATAAAAAAACAAGACAATACTCAATAAATCCAACACAGTTACCTCAGAGTTCAGAATCACAGGAAATATTTTAAAACAATATTGCAGGACAGTCTCAAATAAATACACAACACATCTAAACTAATCTTTACTATATTCCTATCTCTCTCTAAGAGAGATACTATGCCATAAGTCTTTCTTACAGACAACATGCAGGCAGAAGTGCTGATTATGGATGTTTCCAGGCCAAAAACAAAATACAAAATGCCTTGTCTTTCACTGAGAGAATTCTTAAATTAATAATGACCATTACTGATGGGTTAGCTTGGATGACATCACTCTCTGTCACCTAGCTTCAATTCCCAGGCTAAACAGATACTAAGAATTTAACACCTCAGTGTCAAAAATACATATTTATCAGAAGTTTGCTCAGAAATGTGTAGCTGCTAGGACTTCATATAGCAATAAAACACTTTACATTTGAAACCTAGCAATTATTCTCTTCAAGACAATGCAAAAAAAAAAAACTTCCAGATCTAGACATCCTGTCTTCTTGCTGCATTGAAACTAACTTTTATAGCACATCATAAAGCATTTCATTTCAACTTATTTTCTTGAAGTTTTGTATATTAATATTCTATGTTAGAGCAGGTTATGCTGTGGTTACATTCTTGAAGTTCAGTACACAACATATGGTTCTGTATAAATAATTGCAATATTCACAAATGATATAGAATTATTTACAAAATTCCAGATAGCTGAGCTAGCAGTGTCACATTTCTCCCCTCCCTGAAAACTCAAACTAGTTTTTCAAGTGACCCTTCAGAAACATTGCTTGAGAGGGTTCAGGCTATCTGGGAATACCTTACCCCATTCCCTGTCTTGGGAGCCCCTTTGTGTTGGCATTGCTAACCCCACTGCAGTGCTGCACTGTCATATCATATGCTTGCTGCCCTAGGCTCCACCTTAGTAACTTGGGATTTTGCTGGCTGTCTCAATGTAGCCATGTTAATGGATTGCATTTTGTAACTACAGTGAATTTCCTTCCATACAGATAAGGCTGATTTTTCTGCAGTGCCCACACTATGGCTAGGCATTCCTTTTCTACAGCTGTATAACATTCCTCAGTGGGTTGGAGCCTACAACTGAGATATACCACTGGGTGCTCTTCTCCCTCTGAGGAAACCTGGCTTACTACAGCACCCATCCCATGGTGTGAAGCATCCACCTGCACAACAAATTATTTGTTATAATCTGGACTGGCTAATACAGTGGGTCCTCCCAAAAATCTTTTAAGGTCGTGGAATGCCTGTTCACATGCTGGGGTTCACACTACCTTATCTGGCTTGTTCTTCCTTGTCAGGTCTTTGAGGGGAGCAGCTATGGTACTATAACTTGGGATGAACTTTCTGTAGTACCCTGCTATCCCTAAGAATGCCCTAAACTGCTTTTGGTAACAGGTGCAGGGCATGCCTAAATGGCTGTCGCTTTGGCATGTTCCGGCCTGATTTTACCACTCCCTATGCTATGTCCCAGGTAGGAGACCTCTGCCACACCCACCTGACATTTGCTGGGCTTAATGGTCAACCCTGCCCTCTGTAGTCTGCCCAGCACCTCTCTGATATACTGAAGGTGCTTTTGCCAGGAATGATTTTAGATGGCAATATCATCTAGGTAAGAAAGGGCAAAATCTCATGCTCCTGCTAAGATCCAATCCACCAGGCTCTGGAAAGTTGCTGGTGCATTTTTCATCCCAAAGAGCATCTTCATGAACTCATACAGGCCAAAAGGAGTCACAAAGGCTGACCTCTCTCTAGCACTGGGAGTCAAGAGCACCTGCTTGTAACCCTTTGTAAGATCAATAGTGGTAAGATACGTAGCCCCACCCAGCTGTAGGGCTTCATCCATCCTAGGCATGGAGTAAGCATCTGATGCTGTGTGACTATTTATTTTCCTGTAGCCCACACAGAACCTGGTGCTGCCATCTTTCTTTGGTACCAACACCACTGGGGAGGCCCAGGGACTGCCAGACTCCTGATTTACTCCTAGTTCCAACATTTTCTGTATCTCCTCCCTCAGAGTCTGTTTGACTCTCTCAGGCACCCTATAAGGCCTTCTTAATAGGCCTTTGAGGTCCTGTATCCACATGGTGCTGCACCTGGTGGGTGCACCCTGGTTTCCTACTGAACATGTCCCTCAAACTCCTGTAACACTGCTCAGATTTCCCTAACCTGGGTAGGGGATAGCTGCTGTGACATTGCTATGCCTTCCACTGAGGTGTCAGTCTGAGCCTCACTGAGAGGATCAGTCACCAGACCCCCTCAGACTCCTGCTGCAATCCACTGAAAATACTCAGCATGAGGGCCTCCCTATCATGGTAAGGTTTCATCGTGTTAACATGGTACAATTCATGTCCCTGCCTCTTGCCTAGCAGTTCTACCATGCAATTAACATCACTGATCTTCCTAACCACCTTGTAGGATACCTCCCAGCTGCCTGCAGCTTGTTGTGTCTGACAGGAATGAGAACCATTACTGGCTACCCTACAGCATACTGTCTAGCTTGAGCATTCTTGTCATACCAGAACTTTTTCTGCTGTTGTGCTTCTGCCAGGTTCTCCCGGGCCAAACCCATGGGTTTCCTCAGCCTTGTCCTGAGGTTTAGGACATATGCCACAACAGGCTCCTTGTGGAATTCACACTCACTCTCCCACTCATCTCAAATCAAATCTAAAGGTCCCCTCACCCAATGCCCATACAGCAACTCAAAGGGTGAAAAACCTGTGGATTCCTGGGGAACCACTCTGTAAGCAAACAAGAGAGGTAGAGGGACTAGGCTTGTATAGGCCCTAGGGCCGATAGCCTAGTACCAATCTATGAACCTATGAACAGATGGGGCAAATATCTGTCCCACTCCCTCTTGAACTGGTCTGCAAATGCCTGTAGCATATACTTGAGTGTAGAGTTTAACCTCTCAACAAGACCATTAGTCTGAGAATGGTAGGGGGTGGTCTTTATGTGCTTCACCCCACAGTACATCTACAGACAAGCCAGCTGGTCTGACATGAAATTGTCACCTCTTTTAGTCAATATTTCTTTTGGGAAAACTAGTATGTTGAAAATCTCTAACAAAGCATTTTCCACCTTCTCTACCTCAATGGAGGACAGAGCCACTGCCGCAGGGTATCTGGTAGCACACCATCTATAATGGCTCTTCCATCACAGGCAAAGGCATCAAAGGAGCTTTCACCTTGTCTCTTGCCTTGCCTACCTTTTGGCTCTGCTTGCAGGTCCTTCAGTACCCTGTTACATATCTGGAAATCCCAAGCCAATAAAATTTCTGCAAAGGGAATATCATGGGCTATGGCTAGAAGTGCCAGATGGTAGGCTCTGGACACTACTAAATGCTGTATTCTCTCACCCTCTAGCCCTCCCTCAGGAAGCCACACTCTCTGCAGTAACCCTTTGTCCCAGTATACAGATTCCCCCTTCCCTTGAGAATCAGGTGCTTCACTAGCTACCTCCCTCAGCCCTTATAATATAGGGTCTGAGAGTTGAGTCTGTCTCAACTTTCTCTTAGTAACTCTTCCCAGCTCCCCTTCCAAAAGAAGTCTGGAATTCTCTGAAAGTGATGCGTCACTGTCAGCCTGGGTACTACTACTACTACTCGCCTCTGCCCTTGCAGTCTCTCTGTCCAAGGGAACATCAGTACCCACAAGCAGATGTGGGTCACCTTCAGTCTCACTGCTACAGGGTAGTGCCCTCCCTGAAGTAATCACCTCACCAGTCCTGGCTGCAAGTGTGTGGTCTGTCTGGGTGTACTGCAGGTTACCAGACCTACATGCTTGTCTCCAAGCCTGACTGGGTGTAACTGCATACACACAGGGTACTGCATTATCAAAATCATTCACTATCAGGGCATCTGTAGGGATATCCTCAAACACACCTACTTACTGGCTTCCTTTCCCACCCTCCCAGGCAAGGTGAACCCTAGCCAAGGGTATTTGGAATTGGGTCCCTCCCAAAGATCTGACTGGAGTAGACTGCCGAATCAAGTAGTGTACCTCTATAACCATTCAAGCTTAACAATGATTAGGTCAGAGGCTGTGTCTCTCTTAGCAATGGCCTGTTTCCCATTCACTAAGAGATGATATAATCTCTTGTGATAGTTTGGTACCCTTGTTGTCGTGAGACAACCTACTGTTGACATTTTGTCATTCCCACTTACTAACTCCCCCTCCTTTTGTTCCCCACCTTACCTCCATGGACATCTATATGCTACATGCCCCACTGGTTGCATTTAAAACATTTAGCTCTTGGTCCTGGACATGTACCTGGACTAGTGGCTTCCCTGCTACTGGTGGACTCTGTTGGGGCAGTCTGGGCTGCCCACCATGGGTTTCCTTAGACATATGAGCAGCATTGGGTGTCCCTTTCCTGTGCAGTGATGCCCTGCTTGCTAGGTATAGGTCTCCCTTCTTCCCCAGCTCATCTGCAGTAGTGCATTGTCTATCAGCTAACCAGATCCTCGTGTCCAGAGGCAAAGTGCTAAGGGCTTGTTCCCTCACCAAAAGGTCTGCCAGCCCTTCAAAAGTGGTGACCTTATATCCACTCACCTACCTATGAAAATAAGTGCTTAGTTCAGCAACATATTCACACACACTTTCATCTCTCTTGCATCTATGCTCATGAAACTTTTTCCTATAAGCTTCAGCTGTTAACTTAAAACATTCTAGCAAACAGTTTTTTACAATATTATAATTTAAACAATCAGTGTTAGATAGTTTGGAAATAACAGTTACAGCTTTACCGTGGAGTAAGGGGATCAGAAACTGTACACAGAGCCCTTAGTCAACATTATACTTTTTACATACCATCTCAAACATATGAATAAAGCTATCAAAATGATCCCCCTTTGTAAATTGTGGAAGAAATTTACTGACCTTTGTTTCATCTGGGGTTCAGTTACTCCCTTCCCCGTTACCTTCATGACTCTGGTGAAGAGTCATCATCTCATTTTCATGTTGCCTCTGTACACAGGCTACAGGAATTTAATATTCACACCACTATATGCCAATTAATATGTGATATGGCTGTCTCCCTACTGTCAACCAATTAATATGTGATGTAGATATCCCACCACTGCTAACCAATTAATATGTGATGCCCCATGCACTGGCCTAGTAATCGAGGAGCCTCAATCCCCAGCACTGGCAACAGTGAGAGATGTACACACTGGGAGGATGACAAATACACGCACAGTAAAATGCAATTTCCCTTAAGAGCACACAGAAAGCACAGTCAGTCTGGGGCTGATTTATCCCTCTTTCTCCAAATCCCCACTAAGACTCCCCACTGGCACAGCTATAGGGCTAAGTTCTCAGCTAATGGGTCAAGCCAAGACCTCCAGCACCCTCTCTGTCCAACCAGTGCTTGATGTACCTGCCTAAGTAGCTGACACACACATACACACACACACACACACACACACACACACACACACACACACACACACACATACACACACACACACACACACACACATATGCACACGCTGCACCTGCACACACACACACACACACACACACACACACACACACACACACACACACACACACACACACACACTTTGAGATTTTATTTATATACAAACACACAGACACTCCTGGGAAAGGCTGGCACAGGTTTACTACCTATGCCCCCTTCTGCCTAGACTATAAGGTAGCTATCACTGCCACCAACCCCTACTTATCAGCTACTATAAGGCCCTTAAAAAGGGTGACCAACCCTACTGTGTAATCTTACTATTTATCCAAATCATAGTCAGACCAAGAGCAAGGCTATTTGAGTGGCCTGTACAGTGTCACCAAATATATATACAAGTACTTTAAGCGCTTAAATATGTCTCACAAATATCAGCCACAAAAAGTGGGTTTAAATGTATTTAATAATAAATAATAATAGAACAAGACAATACTCAACAAATCTAACACAGTTAATTCAGAATTCAGAATCACATGAAATATTTTAAAACAATATTGCAAGACAGTCTTAAATAAATACACAAAACATCTAAACTAGTCTTTACTATATTCCTATCTATCTCTAAGAGAGATACTATGCCCTAAGTCTTACTTACAGACAACACACAGACAGAAGTGCTCATGATGGATGTTTCCAGGTCAAAGACAAAATACAAAATGCCCAGTCTCTCACTGAAAGAGTTCTTAAATTAATAATAACCATTACTGCTGGGTTAGCTTGAATGACATTACTCTTTGCCACTTCAGTTCCCAGGCTAAATAGATACTAAGAATTTAACACCTCTGTGTCAAAAACTACATATCTCTCAGAAGTTTGCTCAGAACTGTGTATCTACTAGGAAGTCATATAGCAATAAAACACTGTACATTTGAAACCTAGCAATTATTCTCTCCAAGACAATACAAAAAAACTTCCAGCTCTAGACAGCCTGTCTTCTTGCTGCATTGAAGCTAACTTTTATAGCACATCATAAAGCACTTAATTTCAACTTATTTTCTTGAAGTTTTGTAAGTTAATCTTCTATGTTCCAGCAGGGTATGCTGTGGTTACATTCTTGAAGCTCAGTACATAACATACAGTTCTGTATAAATCATATCAATATTCACAAATTATATAGAATTATTTGCAAATTTCCAGATAGCTAGGCTGGCAGTGTCGCATATTTTAATAGAAGAAAGTCTGGGCAACCAGACTTTTTCTCTTGGTATATGCTTGATTTATGATGGGCACACTGGTTGGGCAGACCAGTTAGCATACATGTTTTTGAATGTTAATGACCTGTCATTGTATAATAGCTGATACGTCACTCAGCTAAAGAAGCCAGACCCCAAATATTTGCGGACACCATATGGCACTATTGGTGTGAAAAGGAAGGCATTATATGCCTGAGTGGTTACGCACATTTATGTGAAAGTCATCAGACTACTGCAGCTGAAAATAACATATTCAGCTTTGCTATATGGTATTCACTGTCACTCAACATTGGTGCACTATGCCAATCTCTGCACAAATGCTGAGAGCAAGATGGTGAAGCCTTTTTGATGGGCCATTGAAGTTGTGTGTCATTTGATTTTTTGACCCGGATTAAATGCATGAAAAAGGGGTTGATAGGACAGTTTTGAAATAGGGGTGGTAAGCACATTGTAGGACATGGGGAAAGAATGCAAGAATTTGCAGAAAGGTGGTGGGAGTCTATCAGAACTATACCTTTCTTCAGTACACAAATGCAGTATTGTACACACAATTACAGGACTTTGGAGAGTCACCATACCAGGGATGGATGTCAGGAAAGAATAATATTGTATAAAAAATTGGACCAAATCAGATGGAAGGGAAGCAGGGAAGATGGTTAGAAATAAGAGGGTCAGGTAGTCATGGGGGGTCAGGTAGCAGGCTAAGACAAACAGAACCTACAAGTCGGACAGGGATACTGATGGACACAAAGGGTTGTGTCACACCACCATCCCTGATAGGTAAGGGATCTCACAGGTGCATCTCTACCCAGCTTAATAACAGTGAAAATCTAGTCCTCCCCTCAGCAAGACCTTTTCAGCCCTCCTTATTTGGGCACTGAGATCTCTCTCCAAAATGTCTTACACCAGCAATGTTAGGTACTGATGGAAGACAAAATCATCACCTCAACTACTACTGCTAACAGAGGGCACCACTGCAACAACAGTAGAGGCAGAGCTACCTGATGCATGTGGAACCGGTAGGGCAGGAGTTGTGGAGGCAATGCTGACATGTTGGGGACAAGATGTGCTGGGTGTCTTTTGCCTGTGGTGGTGTCACCACAGCCACATGTGGAGGTATGATAGGCCAAATCCCACTGGCTGGAATATGTACAATGTTTGCATACCTGTATTGGTATTGTCGACAGGTTATATTGATTTCAGAATGGTGCTGACTCACTCTGTCTTTGTGAGTTATGCTTGTTCCTCTATAAACTTCCTTTGAGGAGAATGAATTTCACTCTGCACACAGCTCCCTTATCACACTTCTTACAAAAAAATCCTCTATGGAAAACACTGATGAGGTCATCCTAACAAAAGTGCACTATCTCCCCTTAAGATTCAGACATTTCCTCTGTCACTTGCAACTAATGCAGTGCTCTCTAGATTGTGTAACTAGATTTGTGCTCAGCTGCTCAGCATGGGAAATGTGTGTGCTTGTGTGCATATGTGCTACACTTAGTTCTGTATTCAATTCCCTCTCTGTGTTGATGGCCATTTTGTTTTCAGCAGCAAGGTAAAATTGTGTGTATAAATATATATATCTATCTATATATATCTATATATATGTATATATATATATATATATATATATATATATATATATATGTATATCTATATATATATATATATATGTATATATATATATATATATATATATATATATATATATATATATATATATATGTATATATATATATATATATATATATATATATATATATATATATATATATATATATATAGTTATATATATGCGGACCGGAGTTATAATTTTATTTTTTATTATTTATTTTTTATTTTACATTTGTTAACCGGGATAGTCCGACTGGATATATGTCCATTTTCAGCGGAGGCCAGGGGAGAAAAGCTCCAAGAGTAGTACATACAAAACATAAAGAAAGGCAAAAAATGTAAAAACGTTTGGGTTGCCTGAAAAAAGTAAGCAATACAATTTGCAACAGGATATCATTTACAACAAGAAGTCAGCAAAAGACATTAATTATATAGTTATAGGAACTATATGATACTATCCTAAGAGATTATTAGTTAGATGAAGGACATAAGTAACTAATTTATATATTAGTGTAAGAATTAGCCAGGCTTAGTACAGTAGCAAGACCATTTGGAGCCCAGGTATAGTTTGAGCTTGGTTTTGAAGTGATACAGGGAAGAAATTGAGGTTATCTCAGGGGGTAATAGGTTCCAGGCCTTACCTAGGGAATTTGACAGGAGAGAGTCGCCGGCTTGGTTGTTGGTTTTATAAGTCTGGATGAGCACCTTGTTGGAGGAACGAAGTGGTCGTGGATTGTTATACAGGGTAATTAGGGGTTTGAGTGAGGGAGTGTTATCAGGGGTGTAAATGATTTTGTGGGCTATGATCAGTTGGTTATATAGCACGAGACTAGGAAGTTCGAGCCATCCAAGCTAAGTTAGGTTAATGCAGTGATGTGTCCTAAAAGGGAGGCCGGTGGCAAATCTGGCAATGTGATTATAACAGGTGGTAAGTTTATTTAGATTGGACTTGTTGTTATTTAGAAGGAGAGGTGACGCATACAGAAGAGAAGAGAGAAGGTGGGAACGGGCAATGGCTACCTTGGCTAGGGGAGTTAAAAAGTTCTTTAATCTATACAGTGGACCTAGTTTTTTGTTAATGGTTTTGATTAGGTGGTTGACGTGTAGGTCATATTTTAGGTGGGTGTCAATGGTGACACCTAGAAGTTTAGTAGAAGGGTCAGGAGAGATAATTGTGCCATCTTTGGATTTAATTATGAAGTTAATGGGGGTGGACTTTAGTGTAGGTAAGAATATAAGCATTTTGGTCTTTTTGGGGTTTAGTAGTAGACGGTGGTTGGATAGTCAGTTTTCTACAGTGTTAAAGGTAGTTTGGGTCCTTAGCTGTAACTCTGCAGGGGACGTGGCTGAACATATCAAAGTTGAGTCATCTGCATATTGAATGCAGTTGACATTAGGAATGGCAGTATGTAGATCATTTATGAAGATGGAGAATAACAGAGGGCCTAGAATAGACCCTTGTGGGACACCCAGGTTAGTTGGTAATAAGGTGGACAGTTCTGAGTGCCAGAGTACAGCTTGTTGTCTACCACTTAGGTAGGACTCGAACCATTGAAGAGATTTGGGTTCTGGACAGAGTGGTCTTAGTGAGTGGATTAACAGTTGGTGATCCACCATATCAAAAGCTTTGGACAGATCCAGGAATAGAGCGGAGGAAATATGGTTATTATTACGATAAGAATTAATGGTGTCTGAGAAGGCTAATAGGGCTGTAGTGGTGCTATGGTGAGGTCTAAAGCCATGTTGGGTATCTGCCAGGAGATGGTTGTTAATTAAATGGTTCATGAACTGCTTTTGGATACATGTTTCCATTATTTTGGCTAGGGGAGAGAGTATGGCAATTGGCCTATAGTTGGATATTTCGGTAGAGCCTCCCCCTTTGTGGAGAGGGATGACATAAGAGATTTTCCAGATATTAGGAATTGTAGCTTCAGTTAGTGTGCGATTTATAAGTACTGAGATAGGATAGGCAATGGCGTCAGCTGATTTTTGTAGATATTTAGCTGGAAGTTGGTCAGCTGCAAGAGTGGTAGGCTTTAGGTTTTTGAGTAGGGTGTGTATAAATGAGGTGGCGATAGGTTGGAAGCTAAAATGTGGAAGATTAGTAGAGGTGGAGCAGTTTGGGCTGTAGGTGCTAGGTGGCAAGTTACTTGCTAGGGTTTGTATGGTCTCAGTGAAAAAGCGATTAAAGCTATCTGCAACTGATTCTGATGGTTTGTCAGTGAGGGCCTGAGGTACAGGGGTAGTCTTTTTACCAGGGTGTATTAGATTATTTAGTCCAGCCCAGAATTTTTGAGGGTTTTTTTGGTGAAAGGACTGTAGATTGCTGAAGTATTTTTTTTGTCAAGTAGTACAAGTTTTTTAGTTTCATTCCTAAGTTGCCTGTATACTATTTGATCCTGAGGGAGTTTTGTAGTTCGGCATAGAGCCCATGCTTTGTCTCTGAGTTTAATTTTGAGCCTGGTCTCATTTGAGAGCCATGGTGCAGTTTTTGGCTTTGTTTTTTTAGAGCGGATGGGAGCATGCCTGTCTAGAATCTCCAGAAATTTTTTGTTAAAATACATTACTGCTTCATCTAAGGGGAGTTTTTTAAGCATTGACCAATTGCAGGATTTTAGTTCAAGTTGGAACTTGGTTACGTTAACATTTTTTTTGTTTCTGACATGTCTTAGTAGTGATTGGTTGTGGTTAGGTATTTTATGCCTAATTATGTATGTGAGATGATGATCACTAAGACTATCAGAGAGGGTACCATATGTATACATGTTGGGATGGTTATTTATGAGCACCCAATCAAGTATACTTTCTTTCTGGTGGGGCTTGCTAGTTCTAGTCGGGGTGTTAATGACTTGCTTGAATGAATGCAAGTTAATGTGGGTGGTAGGGGCTTCAGAGGAACAATTGCTCCAGTCAATATTAAGGTCACCTAGAAGTATGGTCTCTTGGGGGTAGTGGATGGATATCCAATATAGGATATCTTCAAGTGTGGTTATATTGTTACCTGGGGGGATGTACATGCAGATTATATAGATGTGTTTGCTGTTATTTAGTTTCAGTTTAGTAGCTAGGATTTCAGAGTTATTGGACTGAGGTGGCTGAATAATGTCGGTGGTTACAATCATATCAGATTTGTATAGAACCGCAACCCCGCCCCCTTTTCTGGATGCCCTGTCCAGCCTATGTATGTTATACCCAGGGGGGAGTATTTCATTGTCTGGAGTACAGGGTTTTAACCAGGTCTCTGAGAGACACAAAATATCAGGGGCTAGGTCAGCAAGGAGTGCATGAAGTTCATGCACTTTGTTATTAATACTACAGATGTTGAGATGACAGGTTAAGAGAGAGTTAGGTAGATGAGGAATAGTATGGGTGTAGCTTTGGTTGCTGATAGAGAGAGAGGATTTATTTATGTTGTTAGGGCCAGGGTTAGGGTGTATGTCCCCGTCAATTAACAGGTTGAGTCTTAATTTAGAGATAAGTTTCATAAGTTTATCTGTTATTTTACTATAGTGTTTGAGTCTAGGACTAATTTTGCTAGGGTGAGTGTGCTGGGAACAGGAGCATGATGTGAGCAATGGCTTGGTATTACTGGTGTGAGTAAAGTGGGTATGTTTGGTTTCAGGGTTACAGGTCTGACCATATGAGGCATGAAGTCCTCCAAGAGGTTGTGTTTCATATAAGGTAAAGAGGTATGGGGCTAGCAAGATGGGTATTAGTATGGTGTACCACATGTCTGTAGGAATAGAGATTTCAAAGTCCACAAGCAGTAGTAGAATTAAGGTTTGAGGAAGAGAGGTTGGTAGGATTTAGAGTATGGTAGCGATCCACTAGAGGGAGTAGTTACTGTAAGAGTAGGTGTGATGAGAATAAGGAGAGCTAATTTGTGAAGTGGGAAGATGATTGGGGCAGAGTGGTGTGGGGGTGGCTAGGGGGTTATAAATTCAGATGTACTGGGGGCGGGTGGGAATAGGGGGCAGGGAGGGGAGCGAAGAGAGCCCGAGCGAAGTGAGGGCGAACGGAGCGGGGCTACACCTTCAGCAAATTCAGCTGTTTGTAGCTCAGCAAGGTAAGTAAAATTGGCTGTAAAGCATGAGGTGAAAGTTAAATTATTAGCTGGAATTATAATATTCCGTATCTGGAATGAAAGTATACAGCTAAGGTTATGGGAGGAATCAGGTACTTGAGGGAAGTTAATTTGGTGTACCTTGGACCCATGGTCAGCAGTCTCAGAGAAATACAGTAATATGTGAACCACCTTGGCTCTTCAGTAGAAGTTGCCGTGCTGACAAAAAATAATGCTGTCTTGTTCTTTTAAATCTCTGCTGGGGATGGCAGTCTGTTCTACTCTGGACACTTAGAGGGGCAAGTCACAAGGGAAACTGCCTGGAAAGACCAGAGGAGAAAATAAGGAAAGGAGTGGTTAAGTTGAGGTTGTAAGCTTGAGAATACTACACATAGCACTTATCAAATATAGTTGCGGTCCACTAGAGGATCGACCAGCTTCAGTAAATGCATAGGTTTCTAGTTACGCTAACTAACATTTAGTTCTAAAATAACCAAACTCAGAGGTCTTACATGAGAGGTAGCTACTGTATAGTAGTAGAACAAGCATGCACTTAGATGCGATCACTGAGCAGTTTGAAAATAGGCTGTAACATTATTTAATACATCTTAAATTATTAGCGTTGTTTTAGACAATCTGTATATATGCTATATCAATCAGTATAGTCTGCATGCTGAATCAGGAACACTGTCTACTCTTGTGGCGAGTGAATTACAACTTAAGATAACTTAGCAATTCAAGGTTTAAAATAAGGTAACATGAGAGAAACAGTTCATTTTAGACATACCAGTAGGCTGAGGATGCTGCTGACAGGGTCAAGGTACACTGGAGTTTGAAATTGGTGGGTTTTTTGTTTTCTTAGTAGGTGTATTTGAAACCTCGCCCTGCGTATTGGGGGTGGGGGAGGCTACACCTTCAGCAAATTCAGCTGTTTGTAGCTCAGCAAGGTAAGTAAAATTGGCTGTAAAGCATGAGGTGAAAGTTAAATTATTAGCTGGAATTATAATATTCCGTATCTGGAATGAAAGTATACAGCTAAGGTTATGGGAGGAATCAGGTACTTGAGGGAAGTTAATTTGGTGTACCTTGGACCCACGGTCAGCAGTCTCAAGAGAAATACACTAATATGTGAACCACCTTGGCTCTTCAGTAGAAGTTGCCGTGCTGACAAAAAATAATGCTGTCTTGTTCTTTTATGCGTATTGGGGGTGGGGGAGGCTACACCTTCAGCAAATTCAGCTGTTTGTAGCTCAGCAAGGTAAGTAAAATTGGCTGTAAAGCATGAGGTGAAAGTTAAATTATTAGCTGGAATTATAATATTCCGTATCTGGAATGAAAGTATACAGCTAAGGTTATGGGAGGAATCAGGTACTTGAGGGAAGTTAATTTGGTGTACCTTGGACCCACGGTCAGCAGTCTCAGAGAAATACAGTAATATGTGAACCACCTTGGCTCTTCAGTAGAAGTTGCCGCAGTTCCACTGTGATGACCCCTAACCGGGAAAAGCCAAAAGACACAACATATATATATATATATATATATATATATATATATATATATATATATATATATATATATTTATATTTATATATATATATATATATATATATATATATATATATATATGTATATATAAAAATATGATAAAAAAGAGAGGGAGAGAGAGATAGGGTAGGAGGAGACAAAATGAGAAATAGATCAGTGGCATGTCACATTAATTTATTATTTCAATACATAATCCAATATGAGAAATAAAGAAGTACACATTGGACACGTGGACATGATGGGAAAGCAATAATTTGTCATAAAATGAATCAATTAATCAATCGCAATGGTATAATATGACTAATAGAATCATGTGTTTCACTGTGCCATGTCATATATCTGCTTGAAAGGTAAAAGTTGTATTTGCAGTATTGCAATTAATATCTTATAAGTAGTATATTGTAAGAAAAAACACTACTGCCTGTTTTTGGCAGCAAACATGTATACTTGATACCAAAGTTAAGTTATGCCTACTCAAGATGAAATGCAGTTATGGACTGAAAATACTTCTCTGCCTTGCATTTATATCTCATCCATACTTAACCTGTGCCTCTCTGAGGAGAGTTAGTCTTTCCTGATGCACCTCATGGCTTTCTGTTATCTCTGATGCATCTGTACAGTAGATAAAATCAAAAGATTTATGAAAGCATAATGAATAACTGCATTTGGCAGACTAATTACTACCATATCATAGATAGATGATGGATCGATATACTTACATGACTGAGGGGTGTTTGCAGTCTTAAATTCTTCTTCCCATCAGCTCAGAAGGTCCCATGTGTACCTCCTCATGTTACTGTAGTAGTAACAACATATTTCTCTAGGGTGTGGGATGCCAGTTGCACTGGAGACATCCTTGGATAATTTATTCCTAGCCTCTGACTTATACTGAGACACAGTATAATCAGTCTGCAGCACCTATGGCTGTAGCACTTCATAAAAATGGCAACAGAAATGCTGAACTCCTCAACACCTCACCTTTGCTCTCTAAATGGGTTACCATCTGTACTGTCAGAAGCCATGACTGCAACAGTCAAGCCAGAAATATGTGTCTGAATCTGTGTCCAAGTCAGATCTCTCATGTATCAGCATCTGTGCAAAGATGCACAGCCTTGCTAACCACATTTTTGAAATTGAAAGCACAGCAATGCCTTGGAAGACACATTGGCACTGATTATCAGAAAGCACAGAAGGTTGGAAATATGGTAGTGATATTTGGCCATGTGTGATACTAAAACTATTGGCACATGCTCCAGTGTAAAACTCTGAGATGCTTCATGGTGTTTGTTATAATCATGGTTCTTTGGGGGAACACAGTGTGACTTGTGACATACTGAACTGTTGAAACTTATACATTAGTAAGATTGAGTAGTACCACCTGGGAGTCAAACTCATGAGAAAAAAACGATAAAATGTTAAACTGTGCTTATTAACTGTTGGTGCCACAGGAGAACTTCTTTTTAACATGGTGATTACATGTATACTGATTTAAGAATGAATGGAGATATACTTCAGAGATGCCTGTCTGACTGTGACTTTAATTAGTAATGGGACTGCATTTCTTTGTAAAAGGCTGTTTTCTGTTTGTAAATACAGGTCAGATGCATGCAGTTACATCATCATCATCATCATCAACCTCCTTTTTTTTCTCATTATTTACATGGGGCTGGGGGTGTTGTGTCAACTGCTGCAATCTCTCTCTCACTATTCAGTGCCACATTCCTGCCTTTTTCAAAACTCACGTCTGACTGTTACAGGACTTCTCTCACAAAATCCATCCACCTTTTTGCTGGATGCTCTTGTTTACTTTTACTGTCTTTCTGTCTGTCGCATATCTTCTTCACCAGATTATCTTTTGCTTTTCTTCACATGTGCATGAACCACCATAATCTGTTCTGTTTGACATTTTCTGTTACTGGAGCTATTTTGGCTTTCATTCTTATGTCCTCATTTCTTCTTCTGTCCTACAGTGTGTATTGTACCACCCATCCCAGGCACTGCATCTCCATCACCTCTGGCTTCCTCAACTGCTCCGCCTTTACTGCCTTGGTTTCTATACATTACAGTAAAACTGGTCACACCACTGTTTTGTACACCTTACTTTTCAGTTTCTTTGGCAATCTTCTGTCATATACTGCAATAGATACTCTGTACCAGTTGGCAGCAACCCCTCTGGTTCTATCTTTGACCCCTTCATTCATAATCACACCTGCCAGATACTTGAAGCTGTTAATCTGTTCCACTATTTTCCTTCTATCCCAAATATCAGCTTCTTCTGATTTTCCCCATTTGCTGCCATTATATTTGTCTTCTCTGTACTCAATTTCATCCCATGTGCCTACAGTTTTACATTCCATTCCCCCATCCTTTGCTGAAGTTCTTCCTCAGAGTCTGCCTGTAATATCACATTGTCTGTGTACATCAACTTTGTTGATCTGTCCCCTATGACCTGTTTGCTAATGTAGTCAATCACCAGTATAAACAGCAGTGGGCTCATATCAGAATCCTGATGAACACCCACTCCTACTAGGATATCCTTTGTAAGACTTAACACTGTTCGTACTTGTACTGCTCAAATCAAATTTCTTGAGACCTTGACATATACCTTTTTTGAATTCTAGGAATCTCCAGTTGGACTGTGTGCTCATTTCTCACTTCTTCTGAAGTATATGTCTCCATGCAAACATCAAGCTAGTCATGTTACATCCTAATCTGAATCTGAACTGTCTATTTCCTATCTTACTTTCTTCTCATCTGTGTATTCATTTATCAATCACCCTCTCCAGGACTTTCATGTAGTGTGATTGGAGTTTGATAAATCTATAATGCCTACAGATATGAATGTCCCCTTTGTCCTTGAACTCTGGCACCAGTATGCTTATTTTTCCAGTCATCTGGGATAAACCTTCCTCTCTATACTGCTATGAGTACCATCAGGATCCATATCTCCCCTATCTCACCCACCATCCTGATTATATCTGGTGTGGACTCAACTGAGCCTGCTGCTTTCCATGATTTGATTTTCCTTGGCGCTGTTCTTACTTCTTCTGTGGTGGGCTCCTCTTCTTCTCTCACTGTAGGCTGTGTCTGAGGTAGTACAGCTTCTGTGGGGTTTTCTTCATCCATAAGCTGCTAGAAGTCCTCCTTTCATCTGTCTTTGATGTCTGTGTTATGGCATCCCATATGAAGGTTATCTGACTATCTTCTTTATTTTTCTATGTTTCCCTTGCAACCTGATAGAGTTTTGTTATGCCAGCCACTGAGTCACTTTCCAGAAGCTGATAGAGTGCCTCTAATGCCTTGTTCATTGCTATTACAACTCCTCTCTTAGGCTCCTTGTCAGCCAGACAGTATTCCTTCCTTGCCTGATTGTCTTTCTTTTTTATCCCCATTTTTCCATACTCCTTTCTTTTTGAGGACTTCCAGGAATTCTGTATTCCACCAACAGTTTTCCTTATGTACCATATTTCCATACCTGTCTCAACCACATATTTGTTCTGTAGCCCTTACACATGTTATTTGAGAAAATGCCATTCTTCTTCAACTCCACCTATTTCCTATTCATCTTGAGCTTTCTCTTTCCAGTCATCTTCCAGGTCTTTAACCTTAGAGTTTTCTCTGACCACTGTTTACAGCTGATTGTTGCAACCAGTGGTTTATACTGTGGGCTGACTACTTCTCCTAGGATGACTTTGCAATCACTGATTCTACCCTAGTGCCTTTTCGTTACTAGGGAGAAGTCTACCTGAGTTGCATGTTGGTCACTTTTGTAAATGATCTTGTAATGGTCTCTCTTTCTCAACCGTGTGCTGGCTACCATCAAGCCATTTGCCAGACAGAAGTCCTTGTACATAGTTTGCACTAATTTTACCAATGTTTCTAAGACTACACACCACTGCAGGACTGGCAAAATCATCGTTCTTGGAACATTGTCATATGCTTTCTCCATACCCAGAAATGCCCAGTTGGACTCTTTCCTCATCTCTAAATTCTTTTCAACTTTCTCAGTGCAAACATTTGGTCAACTGTTCTGCATTCTGATCTGAATCTGAGATGCTCATCTCCCATCTTACTTTGTACTACACTGCGTACTTATTTATTTATCAATCACTCTCTCCACAACTTTCATGCAGGGTGACAAGAGTTTCATGCCTCTGTACTGCATATAGTTGTGAATGTCCCCTTTGTTCTTGAACACTGGCAGTAGTATGCTTATTTTCCTATCATCTGGGATACACTTTTCTCTCCATACAGCTAAGAGTACTCTTGGGGGCCATTTCTCCCCTATCTCACCCAGCATCTTTGCCATATCTCCTGTGACCTCATCTGAACCTACTGTTTTTCCTGACTTCATTTTTTACAGGTATGATTTTTATCATGTATTGCAGACTTGAGCCTGTTCATTTCAAATACAACACTGGGTTTGAAAATTTATTCTGAATCCAGTCATAAAATAATAACTATAAACTAGATCTTAATCCTAAATCACCTTCTAAGCTAATTTCATTTACATCTTGTGCCACACAGCCAATTAGCTGACAAGGGCATTTTCTTCACTGAGTACATTTTGGAGTGCTGATGGACATGTTTGTTTGCACTATAGAAGGCATCCAAAATTAAATGTTCACTATTTTCTTATGGAACACTACCAGTCAAGACTATGCAGTGCCAAAATGGCATGCAAACAATGAAGAGACAAAAATATTTTCTTAAATAGAGGAAACACTATGAAACAAGTAGTTAGAATGTGCAGCTGTGATGTTTCCTATAATGTTGTTGTCTTGTAGTGTGAGCATATGCACCTTTAGCATAATTATGTTTACACAAACAGCACCCTCTCTTGATATGAACCCCAAAACACCAGGACATTCACAACACACACTTGAGACTATTATCAGTATCTGCCACAGACATATACATATACTGTGAAGAAAAAATGAGGTTACATATACTCAAAATGGGACACAGTATCAGAAGACATTACAGGTGCAACAGAACCAAGCTATGAAATTTGTCCTGTGTAATTTACAATTAGATTTGTGGATGCCTGTCAACAGTTAAGCTAATAATTCCTCAAACAATTTAAAATAAAAAATGCAACACTGCAGCTCTTTTCATCTCTTTATTTTGTAAGCATATTTTCCTTATCTATGCCTTTCTAATGATAATAATTTTATGTGATTTGTCTTGCAGTTGATATCTGCTTTAGTAAGTAATGTATTTTATTACAATTGCAGACACAATGTACTCAGAGGCACAAACTGGATAATTCATATAAATGTCAGGAATGCTGCTTTCCTAAGTAAGTCAATGTACTCACACACCTTCTTGTATGCCCCTTATCCCTGACATACCCTCCATGTTTACATCAAAGAGGAATGACTGTGAAACTCTGATTGTCTGATTATCATTCATAGTTGCAAGCCCTTAGCAGGTAACACTTCTCAATGATCACACTTGCACTGCCTGGGCATGGGCACAAAATTATGTTCATCCTTATATCACATTTACCTGCCTTGCACTTGGTGCAGATTGTGGAATTCATGAATGCTACTGAGTTCACATCTCATTTGCATAATCACAATGCTGAAAAGGCTGAATCTGCACTATATAAAGGTGATCGTGTAGATAAGGAACTTGTATCATAGCAGGTGTTTTTTTGGATACAGAAAGCTCAGTACTGTTATTTACTTTGAAAACTTGTTACATTAACAACTGACTTGCTGCTAAGGTATATAGATGTTTTTTACAAACTTATGTATTTCAACTTTACTTATGGATTGCACTTCACAACAGATCTATTGCTTTACTGTCTGCATTATTGTAAGCAGCCGTTAGCATAACCATGCGTATAAATTACGTCTTGACCCTGGGAAGCTGTCCACTTAGTATAGAAGACTGTTGTATTAGTAATATCATGGGTTTATGTATTATTAGCACACAACATTGTATTAAGCCTATGATATATACCTGGCTGCCATCTATATAACCGGATATTGTACAACGTTGTTATCCAATTTTCCTTGACAAGTGTGCATTATTTTTGTTAACATTGTAATGTACTACAGAGTTACAGAAATGTTTGTTCTCTTAGCAAATGTTTATTAATTCTTTTTTTCTTGTTTGGTGTGTCTGGGTGTGTGTGTGTGTGTGTGTGTGTGTGTGTGTGTGTGTGTGTGTGTGTGTGTGTGTGTGTGTGTGTGTGTGTGTGTGTGCGTGTGTGTGTGTGTGTGATGAATCTGTATTAGTTGTGTGTACTTATACGGAGACTTTATTTTTCATGTATTTTGTGTATGATAGACATAGCAGGCTATAACTCATACCACACTTTTTGGCCATCTAACCTGGACCAGAACACCAAAGGTGGAGGTGTGTCCATATTCATTAAGGATATCCACACCTCCAGGCTAGTTGTGTGGCATAATGCATCCGAGGTTATCCAAGTACAACTAACTCTGGGCAAAACTGCCATCCAAATTGTAGCTTGCTACAGATCCCCCACCATGCCCCAGGATTCCCACTCCTCTTTTCTTGATATACTGGAAAATATTAGCGTTCAACCAAACACCCTAATAATGGGCGATTTCAACTACCCCACCATTAACTGGGAAAACTACTCATGTGCCAACTCCTTCACTCAACGCTTTCTGGAATTCATAAATTCCAATGCCCTGGATCAACTTATCCACACCCCCCACCAGGGGCAACAATATCCTAAACCTAGTCATTACCAACATGAGTGACCAGTGTTTCACACATGAAGTCAACTCCTCGTTGGGCAGATCTGACCATAAGCTAATCACCCTAGATATCCACATCTCACCCCCCCCCCACCACCATTAAGGAAACCACGGTAAACAATTTCTCCATTGCCAACTTCATATTTCTTAAGACAGAGGTGTCAAACTTGATGACACCCATGCAGATGGACAATACAGTTACAACTGCTGAATCCTACACAAATGCACTCTATAAGCACTTACATGAGTGCATGGATCATGCTATCCCAAACAGAACCAAGATGCTATCAAAAAGCAAGTCAATCTGGTGGTCCCCTGCCATAAGCAAACTCTACAGCAGAAGGAAGAAACTGTTGCAAAACAGAGTAAAATCCCATGAGTGGAAGAGCTCCTTGGTCAGCCTCAGCAAGAAGCTGAGATCCCTTATAAGATCCTCTAAAGCTAGCTATGAAAACAAAATTGCCACTGATTCTAAGGGCAAACACAAGGCATTTTATAGCTATGTCAAGAATCTAAATGGCAACACCAAGATCTGCTCTGAGTTACAGCACAACGGCATGAAAAATTACAGAACCAACTGATATTGCCAACATCCTGGCAGATAGACTCAGTGCTAACTTTACCCTCCTTTCACCCCCTAAAGGGCCCATATCTATACAGGAAGAATGCAGAGTCCCTGTAATTACATCTATGCAGGTAAAAGCTGCACTCTCTAAAACCAAAAACACAGCATCCATGGGACCGGACAACATCCCAGGCTGCCTTTCACATGAACTTCAGAACCAACTGGCTCCCCACCTAAGCACTATGTTCATAGTCTCACGTCAGGCTTTGTGCCCACTGAATGGCATACAGCAACAGTTATCCCACTCCACAAAGGGGGAGCCACCACTGATCCTGGGAACTATCGCCATATTAGCCTGACGAGCCTGGTCTGCAAGGCCTTAGAAAGTATCATCATGGAACTCATAAACAAAGACATTGGTAACCACCAAACTCTGGATCCCACTCAGTTTGGGTTTGTGAAAGGCAGATCATGCCTTCTGAACCTGATCCACTTCTTTGAGGCAGTCACCAAAGCCGTAGACAAGGGTAAGGTGGTTCACACAGCCTATCTTGACCTCGCCAAGGCTTTCAACACCATCCCCCATTCTCGAATTATAGCTAAACTCACTAAGCTAGGTATAAATCCCTATGTCACAAGATGGGTTGCCAACTGGCTCGCTGACAGAACCCACACTGTAAAAGTTGCAGACTCCAAATTTGACTTCAAACCAGTGACAAGTGGAGTACCACAAGGTTCAGTCCTGGGACCTTTCCTGTTTGGTATCTACTTCTCTGAAGTACAGGCTAACACAGAAGGCATCTGGCTAACAAAGTTCGCAGATGACTGCAAACTAGGAGCTATAGTCGAGTCCCCAAATGATGTGGACATCTTACAGAAGGGCCTCACTGAGACAGATGCCTGGTGTCAGGGGCATGGTTTCAAGCTCAATGCCAAAAAGTGCATTGTCATCCCCTTTGGTAAAAACTCTGTACCTATGAACTACCACATAAATGGCAGTCTACTTAATGCTGAATGTAAGATAAGAGACCTTGGGACCTAGGTGGACAGCAGTCTCTCCTTTGATAATCACATTGCCACAGTAGTCAGAAAATTCTTCTATGTGGCACACCTTATCACAAAAGGGTTCTCATCCAGGAAAAAAGAGGTCATTGTTCCCCTCTACTTGGCACTCATTAGACCCATTATAGAGTACAATGCCCCTTTTGGAATGTATCTCACAAGACAGCAGTTGAAAGGCCAAAGAAGTACCTCACAGAGAGGATTACTAGCCTCAAACAGATGCCCTACACTGACCATCTCAAAAAACTCCAGCTTTACTCTGTAGCATATCACCTACTCCGAGGAGATCTCTGCCTAACATATAAAGCTATGCTAAACCCAGAGCTGTTGGACATGCTATACCTAAAAAAATCCCAATCCCTCCGAGCCACATGCTCTAGGGACCTACACCTTGTCACCACAATAAACAGGACATGTTGGAGGGATAGATTTCTGTCCCAGAGACTTCCTATACTCTAGAACAAGCTATCCATCTATGTCAAGAAAAGTTCCTCATTAGCACTCTTCAAGAAAAGTCTTGATGAGTGGATGGGAATTAGGAAATGCACCCTGGGGATCTCTTCTATGGCTCTGATTGACAGAGGCACAGGAAATTAACTTTGTTGGGTGGCATATGCCAGGGAACCTTGTTGGCTAGGCTTACTTAGGCCCTTGGGCCGATAGACTAGAAGCTACCTATGAACCTATAAGATACATTCATATATGTTTTAGTGGGGGTTAACAATCAATTTTGTTTGAATTATGTATTTATTTTTCCTTTTATGTTTCCTCCCATACATGTGTATGGTGCTCAAGACATCTGCACCCCCATAAACCACCATACCACAATACCCTGATACGAGAATGATGTGATTATTCAGGCACTACTTCACTATGGGTCATTCCTCTTAGAGAAAAGGAGGGTGACAAGTCCTCCTATGACCTATATGGGAGCAGGTGGTCAACAATGTTAATGCATTTGGAGGTCATGGACATACATATTCTAAGATAAGACATTGGACCAATGGACAGTTGTCTGGCAGCTGCAATTGCACATAAATGTATGGCTACAAGGGTGTGGTCCTGCTACCAAGCCATCATTGACAGAAACAGCAGAGTTCTTGTCCACTGTCAGAGATCCAGATAGTTCAGCACAAATCCTTGATATTGGGGGTGACAGGGAATATAGCCCAAGTGGGTCTACTGCAGAACTTCCAGGTGTGCAGTATAATTAAGTAATTCTTATTGTATATACATATAAATACACACATATATCTATATCTATCTATATAAACATATAACCACACACACACACACATATATATATATATATATATATATATATATATATATATATATATATATATATATATATATATATATATATACATATATGTCATATGTGCGTAAATATATATATATATAAATATATATATATATATATAGAGAGAGAGAGAGAGAGAGACAAAAAAAGAGTAGTATAGAACAATAGAACAGACAGTAAGTGAGAAAGTGAGAGGGAGAAGAAGGGGAAAGGGGGCAATCAACTGGACAGTAAAGATTTGTATGAGATGTGTCTTTTCTGCAGTTGTAATGAGAATTGTTTTATTTTTCTTGTCATTTACTTTGTGATGCTTATTGTCCATGTTTTACCCCCTTTTTATATTTAGGTGCATTGGCTTCTCTTGTTGCACAACCACCTGCACATGCTACGCACACCTTCTGTATTCTTATTGATATACAATAGTACACTGTATGTGTAACTGAAAGTTAGCTGTTTTCATTCCATTAGCATCTCTTATTTTTTAATATAAGTTTCACATAACATGGATTTGATCATTGTTTATTCTATTTCTCATTTTTGTTTTGATTACTTGTCATCATAGGTGAACCTGCCAGTGACACTGCGGAACTTCTACCACCTGATAGAGTACCAGTAGCCTCTGATGATGATGATGGTGATGAAAAGGCATAGTCTGGGAGAGCAGAGAGTCAGTCTGACACTGAGGTTGTTCTTCCAACATCTCCAGTTCCTATTTTGGACACAGTCAGTATGATGACGCATATCCATGACACAGAGACCTCAGACATAGGACAGGTTGAGGGTGACACAATTGATCAGGGTAGTGTGGTTATTCCAGTGACATAACTAGTTGATTCTCCGTAGTCACTGTGAAGGTGAGGTGCCACAGAGGCAGGTTGGCATTGGTGCTCAGAGGAGGTCTGCTGTCCACCATCCTTCTGATTTTGGCATGTCAATAGGGATGCCACATGACATTATGTGTAGGCCCATTATGAAGCCACAGAGTCTCGGAAGAGATAGTGTGAGTACTAAGCATTGCGGATTCTGACATGTGAGACTGCCTGAACCATGTGGGTGACTCCTTTATCAGGATGAATGACACATTAGATCAGGCAGTGTCTGTAATGGAACATCTGCTGTGGGATGGTTGGCATCCACGTGGCTATAAAGCTATTACATCATGAAGTGTTAGTCAATGTGGCAGTGCAAGATCTTGCACCTTCAGAAGTACTAGTTTCACTGCTCCATCAGTGATTATGGTGTCCACTGCCAGACATGGTAGGTTACGTGGTAGTGGTCCAGGATGTAGACATGATCTGAGATAGTCTGCCAGACAGCAATCACATTCAGGTATCACCCCAAGTTGTAGCCAGGGCCATGGAACTAGCAATGCAGCTCCTGGCAGCAGTGTTTTTTATGATCGGATGTAAAGAAGTTGAACTAACTTGTCTATCATGCATGGCTTACACCTGACACACACACACACACACACACACACACACACACACACACACACACACACACACACACACACACACACACACACACAGACTCTACTTATCTAAGCAGTACTGTTGACTGCTATGCATGTCTTTGCCACTGGCCCTGCAAACTGGACACTTAATAAATACATTTTTGTTTTACTTGCACACACTCACTTTTTTGGTGTCAAGCTTGTCTCCCTGACCCAAACCACAACCTGTGCAAGTGATGACGACTTCCCTGCCATTTTCACATTTCACTGTGACTTTGGGTTGCATATATGTCTGATACTCAAAGTGAGTATCTAATACTTGCTTACTCAGAATCATCCATTAATGAAAATGTGTTGCAGATTAAATGTTTTTACTCATCATTCATAATCATTTATGGACAAACCTCCCAACCATACTGATTTTTGGGGTCCAAATTAAGAGGTGCCACGATTCCTGAGTGGCACCCCTTCATTTCCGATTTTTCCTTCTGTTTTTTTTTTTTTTTTTTTTCATTTTTTGATTTTCGCGCTGTCGGAGCTGACGTCATCACATGTGCAATGACATCAGCTCTGTCAGGGCTACCAGCCAGTCGGAAATGAGCTCACAGAGCTCACACATCGTTTCCGGATAGCCTGGCTGCAAATGCGAGCAGGAATGGCACGTGGATTATCGGCAGCAGCTCTGGTTTTGTTTGGGGGGAATCAATAATGATAATTAAGGAAATGGGCAGCAGCTCTGGTTTTGTTTGGGGGAATCAATAATGATAATTAAGGAAATGGTGTGTGTGTGTGTGTGTGTGTGTGTGTGTGTGTGTGTGTGTGTGTGTGTGTGTGTGTGTGTGCGTGTGTGTGTGTGCACACTGAGTAGACTACAATGATAATCCCAGTAAGCAGGAAAATAAGAAGAAAGAAGCTACTACAGCAGCTGAGCACTTGCATATTGTCGGCGTCATGTCATGTTAGTTAAGTTGCTAAGTATTGAAGCACAGGTCTGCCCTGCACTCTCCTCTTACATACTATATAACTCAGAATAAGTAATTTAAATTTTCAGTTCTCCCTACCCACACTTCAAAACTTATAATTTCAGTGGCCTTACCTAGTTAATGACAATTATATAAATATCCTGTTTTATACACTTATGCACATGGGGTAGTTGTCACAAGGATTGCAGATTTTGGAAAGAGGGAACCAGCAAACGTGGCAGTCCTGATTCCCCAGTAATGTAGCTTGATTTCCTCCTGTGTTGCTTTATGTCATATTCATCAGCCTTTAGCACACACCATGAGTAAAAGACCTGTACAATGCCAGGAATGGCTGCATTACCTCTGTGTACTTAATTACCTTGTCATAAATGTAAAACCAAAGGGTTCACAGAAAATAATAGAATGTAACATTGCATCTGTTCTCCAGAATGGAAGCTGAAAGGTTGCCTGACACTTTAATGGGATAGTAACTCCAAAAGTACTGTGCATTTTATGGGATGCTTGTGCTTATGGCATGACAGTGGATTTGAATACGAGTGATGGAGTTTCTTCTTAACTTCAGGCATGTCAGGAAAGTAAATGCTGAACAGGTCTTCCTGCACCACCTTTTGGCATGGCCTTATCTTTAAATGGGTAAACTGTGCAGAACTGTGCAGGTACACAGTGCCATGCAAAAGCCAACAGAGAGTATATACACAATGTATACATTTGTGAAATGGTCAGGATTATTTTGTTTTATTTCAGAGCACACTATGAATTAGTGGCATACCTTTACTGTTAGTTGCATAGTCTGGCTCAAAACAAATGGCTTTCAGGTCAGCTGGGCAAGTAAGCTCTACCTTGATCCTAATAGGGAGAGACTGAACATCTTTCCTGGTTTTAACTTCCACCTGATAATAAAGTGAGTTGTAGTTGTGAATTTCAGGCATCAGTCAGAACTGTTGCCTCACAGTCCTTAATTCTTCAATTTGCTTTGCTTTTTTGTGGAGTGTGCATATCTTCTCAACTATTCCCAGTACCCGTGCAGAGTTTTGCTGAGTATTCTTGTTTTCTTTCAGCATCCTAAAGCATACTGAGAGATGAGTTAGCAATCCTCTAAATTATCTTTAGGTATGCTTACGGTGTGTGTGTGTGTGTGTGTGTGTGTGTGTGTGTGTGTGTGTGTGTGTGTGTGTGTGTGTGTGTGTGTGTGTGTGTGTCTGTGTGTGTGTGTGTGTGTGTGTGTGGCCATGATAAAATAAACATCCCATTCATCATTAGTTATCAGTTCTATACCCATTCCGCTCTAGAGTAGGCTCATGTTTATATGCCAATTTATTAATGAATTCCAGGACAAAACAAAAGAAAAGCAGACTTGTGGTTTAAATATTTGCATTATTTGATATATGCATGTGGCAATACCATTTTGTAACAGAAAAAATGAAAATGGTGCAATATGTTGCAATCGAAGATTGCCTTACATAGTTGTAAGCATTAGTGAAATTAATGTTTTTGTATAAGGTTGATATTGTAGTCAGATTTTCTAAGACATCCTATCCCAAACTGTCACCATGTGAAATAACTCTGGATGGGTAACTGGTATGATTGGGTATGGTTAATGACTTAGTCACCATTTCTTTTAAAAAATTATGAACTTTTTTTGTTGTCTGTCTTCAGATCTGACAAAAGTATTCATCTTACTAGAACTGAAATGCTTGAAATGCTGTATCATGATTATGTAAAGTATGGTGAAGTAAAAAAATATAAGGAACAATATTTTGCACATTAACTGAATCCATGCTTCTGCAGATAGGTCCAACTAGAATATTCTAAGATATTTTGTGTGTTATACCTGCAAATCACTGATAATTTTGTCTGGCTAAAATGAGTTAAGGGTTTAGAATAACTTTTCATCCCTAAATGCCTCTCATATGTTCCTGATTTTATTTTTCCCCATCTCTCCTACAATTTTGGAATTTGTGATAAAGCACTGAAGATTTTAATCAATCTATGTCAGACACTAGATGTTTATACTTATTGTTCAGAAAATGTTTGTCGATAGTGTGATGTTTGAAGGGTAGAGCAGTTTTAATGCTAAGTCTATTTTCATGGTGAGACAGTATTGCTTTGTTTAGCAGATGTCTGTTAGTGTTTGTGCATTGTTGCGCTGCAAAATGTAAAAATACAATCAGTATAATCATTGTATTAGTAAAGCAGTATGCACACATTAGTGTTTTTGGTAAATGGGGCAAAATAGCCAGGTAATGGAACATTGGGATGGCTGCAGGGGGACTCTGGTGCCATATTTTGGTTGTCTGGTATCCCACAATTCCATTGGGGTGGGTGGGGTTATGTAGTTAGTTATGCAAATTATATGTTAATCAGCATACAGATTTGTACCTATTTTTCATGGGCCTTGTCCAGATTTTTGATGATTCCAGGTTGAGAGGTATGTTTGTGGATGATTGCTTCTGTAATTGTTGACCCTCACTGTATTTCTGTTACTGTTCTTACTAATGTAGTCCAAGTAGATGTTAAGTATTGCTTACTGTTATACTTGTGTAAATTATGCTACCAATAACATGCTGACTGTTTTATATACAGAGGTCAACTGAAATGCTTGATGCACAGTATTGTGCAAAATCCATAGCTGTATATTGCAAATGACACTCATACATTATTATTTACATTACTGTACCTCTGGGAAATGTAGCACATTAGGAGCATATGAAAATGTTGATATTATAGCAATCAGCTATATAAGCTTCTGCTTTTTTATACAGGTTCCACACTGAAATTGTTGATATTGTAGATACAAGATGTGTCCTTGGGGGATTGTCTCTTTCTGATGCTAAGGGAACATAAGCATTACACATTACATGGTTAAGTAATACTGTGCAGTTTTGCATGCATTGGTTTTAATATTTGTAGAGGTTTATGCTCTTTTTTATTATTTAAATCCTTTATGTGCCTTTTAGCCAGAGCCTTGCCATATTGTGCAACCTATATCTGCTGGCAGTATCTGCATCGAGTGGTTTCCCTCACACTTGTCATCTGTATCCACTAGATCTGCTGGCTGTGCCTGTGGTCCTGGGAACTGTGGTCCAGCCCCTAGTTGTCCTTGTTGAAACTGAAGTCCTTTTTGAAGCTGTTTTCTGACAATGATATTGTGCAACATGGAACAGACTGTGAGTATTTTGGCAGAGGTTGCTGGGTCATACTGTATGGCACCTCCTGGGCTGTCTGGACAGTGGAACCTTGATTTGAGGAAGCTGAATACATGTTCTATGATATTCCTAGTTTGAGAGTGGGTCTCATTGTATCCTTACTCAGTGGGGTTACGTGGGATTCTCATGGGTGTCATGATTCTCAAGGGTGTCAAGATCCTTATAACCTGCACCCCCCACTAGATTATTTTGAGGAGAGTCACTCTTAGGAAACTCAGTACATAGCTCACGGGTGTGCCATATGTGTGAGTAGTGAAAATTTGCCCAAGTTAACAGCACAGACATTGCAGATGATCCCATGGGCATTACAGACAACCTAACAGTTTATAGAGCAGCATCCTTTCCTGTTAATGTACCCCCTTCCTTTTTGATTGGGTGGGGGTTTTATTTCTATGTGTGTACAATATGTGGCTCCCTGATCTTTGGAGAATGTGCCATTGCCTAAACTTAGTGCATGGCATTAGCTTTCTCCTCTGGGGTGTGTGGGAAACAAATGTGCTCCATTGCATTTTGTATTTAGAAATTGATGTAATATTCTTGAAGCTGAGGTCTGTAACAGCCCTAATATGGGTTCCTATCATGTTGCCGAACTTTTAAAAGTTTGAACGTCATATGGTCTACACCATATGATCAAACTTTTAAAAGTTCAAACGTTTCAACAGAGATCCCCGTACAGTGCAGCAATGGAAGTTTTCCATTGTCTGCACTGTAGTGTGATCTCGGACTTGGTATATTTAAAGAGCAGGGGTTATGGGGGGGGGGGGGCAGCTTTCAGGTAGGTTATCTGTTTTTTTTATTTGATTTTCGAACTTTTAAAAGTTTGAACAAATAGTCTTGACCATATGGTCTTCAAACTTTTACAAGTTTGATTATCTGATATAGACCCCCCCCTAATGTATCCCCTGCAGGTCTCTGCAAAGTATATCTAGCTAGTATACATAAAGCTACACATATCTTTGTTTCCACTGGGATGGACTCTCCACAATTTCCCTGGGTCTTCAGGTGAGGGTGTTAGAGCTTGCATATTTCCTCCAGTGTTTCCCTGTCCAAGATCTAAGGCTACCATACTTTTCATCTATCCAAAGTATATTATGTGTTTTGACCATTTTACCATAAACTTTAAAAATGATTTCGACTTGTTTACATTTTCCACAAACTCAGATAAAAATAAATTGATAATATATATGACACAAAGGGAAACACTGTCCAAAAAGATTGTAATAAATGGTTTCAGTCTCTCTGACATTTAACACCACTTTGGCAAATGTGGGGGCAACTATCTCCCCATAGCTAACCTAACGCAAAACTGTATAATGAAATTCATAAATGATGCACAGAGACAACACCAATAAATTGCATTTTGTGTAACAGATGCCTGTATTTGTCTATACCTTTTTGGAGGAATAATATTACTAAGGGTTGTCATGTTCATTATGACAAACTGAAAGTTATTAATGTGGATTTTAATAACTATCTGTTATTAAAATCTTAATTTCTTAACTCTAATGATTGCAATGAGTCTTGATTGTAAGGATTGCTGTTCTGAACTGCCTCAATATATAAACTGTGCAGCAAACTGCACAATACATCTTTTACCTTGCCCTATCACTGTTTTCAGTATTGATACCAAGTTGAGTTTTTAGTTAGATCTAGATTTTACTGAACCATAAGTGGATACCGTAGTTTGTGACTGCAATAATTAGTATAATTTTAAAAGCTAATTAGCATCTGTTTTCTTCTGCTGTGTATTGTATTGACTATGTGACTTTACAAACGTTTTTTCCTACTTATTTGGGTAACTACAGATGGTATTCCAGTCTCATTTCTTAAATGTGCTTTTTATTTTATTGAAACTTCCATTGGTGAAGTCAGGAAAGATGTTGGGCAGGATTCACGAAGCCTCCGTGTAAGAGTTAGCAAGTCTTACACGGAGGCTGCAGTTAAACGGGGTGATGTCAGCATGCCATGCATATTCATGAGGGCATGCTGAATCACACCCTAGGCTAACACAGTCCATGTAGCAAAGTAGGGGGCGTGTCTTCACGGCGAGTCCTGCAAAGGGACACGCCCCCAGAAGACTCACAGTCCCGAAAGGAAACTCCTACGAGCGAGTCCACGGAAATGTCAAGAAACACAACACCACACATGCCCCCATAGACTATAAACCCAACTGAAATGTAAAACGTAAAAATGAACAGTTTAATTTTTTTTTTATAATTTCAAAAATGTTTGCCCGTAATTGCGCTCATTTGCGTGGGTGTGCCCTTCGCTCAGCCACAGTTAGCAGTCATTGAAAAAGCATATAAGATCTAAATATGCAAATTAAGCCAAGTAGCAATAACATAGCATTAGAGATGGCGGCCAAAGAGGAGGTAGTCACGGTTCGAGCCCCAACAACATAATTTTTTTATTTTTAGTGAAATAAGCACAAAACAATCCCCTGACATATATGTGTATATCTGTATATATATATATATATATATATATATATATATATATATATATATATATATATATATAAACTATAATTTAAGTAAAATGTAATGAAATGGGCCATGTTTTTATGAAGAAATCTGACACAATAAAAAAAAAATATTTTATAAGTGCCCATAGCTGAGCAGCGCTCTAACAAGCTGAGTATATTTGCTCATAGGTGATCAGTGGTTTAACAGGTGCAATATGAGTGCCCAGAGTTCAGCAGTGCTTTAACACGCTGAAACTGTGTGCCTGTAGTTGTGCAACATTTCTCGTAGCGTAATATGCGTGCTCATAGCCAAATAATGCATTAACCAGCCTAACCCGTTTGCTCGGAGCTGCGCAGCGCACCAACCAGCTTACCGGCAGGCAACATTGAGCAGCCTGTATCAAAGCAGCCTTTAAACAGACACACCTCCTAGCCTATCTAGACAGTAGTAAAATAAAAAAAAAAAAGCAATGCCCAGGCTCGAACCCAGGATACTGTACGTCATAGTCAAAGAACTGAGCCACTAAGCCATGACAGCTGTACTGAAAAATGCAGTATTAGCATATATATAGGAATGAATGGAAATAGAAGCATGACAAAGCAGGTTTTTTTTAAGCTGATAGAATTCCAGAATGGCCAATCACAGATAAGTGTGGGAAAAACGGAATATATAAGCCCCATAGGCGGGAATCCACAGCATAACTGATTGTGGAACCTATTTGCAGTCAGGATGGCAGGTGTAGGAGAGGTTAGTCGCTTCCGAGCACAGAGGTGGGGTGTTGAGGAGTCCAAATACATGGTTTGGCTCCTAGTCCATGATCATGAGGCTCAACTCATGCAGGGCCAGGTTCTGTGGGGAGCGTACAAGGCAGAGGCATGGAACCAGTTGGCACATGATCTCACCAGTGCCACAGGCATACCAAGGACTGGTGAACAGGTCTGTCACCACCATGCGGACCTGAAGAGACGAAAGCAGGACCAACTGAACCGTTGGATCCAGGAGGCCCGGCAAATGCCCAACTCCCCACTACTGAGTAAGTATCCATGTAATTATGTATGTAAGGAATTATCCTAGCTGATATTATGGAGATGTATGTTCCAATATTACTTCATTTATATTACAGCTGCAGGTGTGCGTTCTGCAAATCGGCGAGCCTATGGTGATAGGCTGGAGCGGTTGTGCCACCAGGCAGGTTAGTAATTATTTTTCTGTAATTGTTATACAATATAAGTAAGACAGCTTGTAAAAGAGTTCAGTGTAGTTACATATTAATAAAGTTCAAATAACACTAGAAGAAAGATTCTGCTAGTACTGTGTGATTAGATAAGTGATGCAGCCTGTAATCCAGAAATAAAAATTAAACAAGTCTGAAATATAGATTTCCCACCTGTATTGTAATATCAGATAACCTGCTGCAGCCTGAAAATTAGTGGTAAACAAGCTAAAGTCAATAGACATGTGTCAAATACATCCCCTTTGAAAATCTGCCATATGAAACAAGTGAGTCTGTTGGAAAGGATTGTTGTAACCAAGTATGACATGTTAATAACGCCTAGAATAAAGTACCATCTTGAATTGTAAAAATAAAACAAGTGAGAGCGTGAGAAAGAGGTATGAATCGACCAAGAAAGTTGTTATAACTTCTGAGTAAAGTATACTGCAGTCAGTACACAATGAAATGAATGAGACAGCCACAACTAAACAGTGAAATGTTTAAAATAAAGTACTGAAGCTGGAATGTGTCTGTCCCATAATTTGGATATGTTGCTGTACCCTTGTAATATGGAGATAGTATGGTTGTATGTAATAATGAACATCCACAGTTGTCTAGAGACATATAAATGAAATGTAGCAGGATGCTCTACCTGAACACAGCCAGATATGAACGTGTATGAATAAAAATGCAATGTATATTAATGTAGCAGTAACAGTCACATCACCAACATTCCTAAGGTTACATATAGGAAACTGTACTAAGACCTGTATGGTATATATATCTGCAGCTACTAGAGATGTACAGCATATGTATAGGTTGTTGAAGTTGTTAATGAAATATTTCTTCACCCTACCCTACATTCACAAATAATCCATTCCACAACAAACTGGGTATGTGTATTCACAATTAATTCCTATGGACATTTGTCCTGTTGGTTCAAACATATTTGCACATATGTTGAAGCATGTGCCCTGTTCACATATCCAAACCTGATGGCCTGTTGCCATCAATCAACCCTGCATGCTGTTGGATTGTGTACTGTTGTTCAAAATATGCATGTGTTATGCTTGCTGTTCAATGTTTGGAATTCATGGGTGTTTGGTTAATGGGAATACTGATGCATGCTGTTACAACTAATTTTGAATGGTATTGTTTGTTACTAACCCAAAATGTCATAAAATATTGCTAAACATAGGACAACAGGAAAGGTGGGTTCCAGTGGACCCACCTCCCCCACATCAGCTGGCGAGTGCACCTGGCACTAGTGCCCAGGCCGGAACCTCCTCCGGTGGCTCTGTGCCACCTTCGGGTGGAAGCGCTGCAGGGGATGGGGCTCGTACCCCCTCTGCAAGCATGGCTGGAGGAGACCGTCCACTCAACCTCCAAAGTGTCCGGTCTGTGGTGCGTAGCGAGATCAGGCATTCTGTGCTTGAACCCCTATGCCAGCTTGAGGCTCGGGTGGCGCAACTCATGGGTGTGCCTGCTGCCCATCCTACACAGCCCCCAGCACAGCCCCATCCTGGGCTGTGAAGGCACAGTGGCAACTGCCCATGGGTGGGGATCTCAGTTCCACTGTTGCCATCTGTGGGCTCATGGGCTCGCGATATCCATATATCCGTCCCTGTCAATTGTGTTCCCCCCCCACGTGTCATACTCCGCCCCTGTATGCGTCTTGTTTGTCTTGTCTGTTAACCTCCCCTACCTACCTGCCCAAATATACCTACTTCCTGTACCTCACATTCCACTCTCACCTGATAAAAAAATAAAAAAGGGCACTCTGTTCCCGCAAAAAAATTACGCCCCATACATAGCTGCTCATTTTTCAGACATGTCTGCTGGACATGTGAACTGGTAATTACAATTGGCTGTACAACATATGTTGTTTTCCTCACCCCTCTCTCAGGGGTGGAAGGTTTCAAATTTCACACCAAATTATACACATATGCACAGCTGTTGCTGATAAAGAAATGGGCAGCTATGGGCCTTTCCTACATCCTTCCTGCAAATCCCGAGCTTGTTTTCCTACTGTCCTACCCTCTTTGTGCCCCCTTTTCCACCACTTTCCTATCTCCCCATTTTCTTTTCTTTCAAAGAAATTAGCATGGGTGTGCGCAAGAGTAAGCACTTTTAAGCAGTAGTCAGCGGGTGTGCGCTTGTGTGCACTTAGCTAAGCGTGTGTGTGTGAAGCTAAGCGGCACTGCGCATGCATGAGCTCCGCGCAAACCAGCGCTAACCCGCTTACAACTGCTTAAAAGTGCCTTAGTCACTCTGAATGACAAGGCCTGTAGTCTGCTCAGCAGCAAAATAAAATTCCTCTGTCAGTGTCGAACCCAGGACCTTGGAAACACTAGTCTGCATGACTTACCACTAAGCCATGACTGATGTACAAGAACTTTGTGCTGAAAGCAATATATCATGAAATAGTAGGACTGCATGTAAAGGGAATATAGGAAGGCTATTACACAAAGCTTTTCTTGTATCTTTACTGGCAATTCTTGTGGATTTGTATAACATTAGTGTGGGAAGAGAAACAGCCATGCTAGTTGGTAGCTAGTAGGTAATAATGTGACAGTAGCACCTTGCAAACCACACACACTATCAGAGCAGGATAAACACTGCCATATTTGAATAGGTAAGAGGCCAGACCTCGCAACTGTGACTGATTTACAGGGATGTCCCTAATTTGAAAACAAATGTTAACTGTACCCCCACTGACTCCCTGTGAAATGTACTAACAGTAGGTAGAAAGGTGTTACAACCCATGTAATGGTAACTATCAATTACTGAAAGTATGCACGACTTGCACGTCGGAAATGGTGTAGTAATACATATGCTCAAAATACCCCACAGTCACAACTGCAGAATATCTGAAATATATCACGGGTGTATCCCACTGATATGTACCATTACCTGAGGCTGATAAAAGATACACCTGAGAGTATCTGAGGCCTGCTCAGCAGCAAAATAAAATACCCTTGTAGGTGTCAAGCCCCACACCTTGGCCAGACCAGACTGCATGCAGTACCACCAAACCACAACAAACATATAAGGAATTGCTGCTCAAAGAAATATAACAAGCATTACAAGGTGTGAATGTAAATGGAAAATAGGAAAGCCATGGCAACACATTCCAGTAAAGACACCGAGCAGGCATTCAAGGAGTGAATGTAAAGGCCAAATAGTGAAGCCATAGCAACAAATTGCAAGAGCCACTGCTGTATACCAGTTACTCCACAAGTCCCACAGGAAAGCACATACTCCCATTTAAACAGTATTAGTATTATTAGGTGTCAGTTAACATACACACTGAGAAGAATAAGCTGGAGGAAGCAATAGTCAGGTTTCAGTACAACATGCATTTCAGTGCCTGCAACACAGCCTGAAATATGAGAGACATACCAACCTTTTCACTCACAGAACAGTGTCCACAGCATACCAGCATGGTCCCTACCTTGAAAATGTAAAAGGGCTATGCCTACCTAACCTAACATTTTATAGCACTGTCCTGAAATCACAGCGAGAACTGCAATTACCACACAGCAGGCTGCATGCAATTAGTAAATGCTGGCTAACAAATGGTGCAGAGGCCATCACATGCACATGTGCATAAACCTACAAAAGCAGCCTGTACTCCCAGTCCACACATGCAATACTTTTATTGCAACATCCGGAGGGAGAGACAGAGAGAGAGGGAGAGAGAGAGGGAGAAAAAAAAACAAAAAAAAAAAACAGAAAAACAGAAAAAGAGACAGAGAGAAAGCCACAAAAAAAAACAATAACAACCAGCAAGCTGACCAGCAGCAGGTCACCAAGCAGCAAGCCATCACAAACAGCAATGACAAACAAAGGTAATGTAAACTAATAATCTAATAGTCTACATACTGTTAACCCTCCATATGTGTTAGCAGTCTGTATCTATATATATGAAGATGTGCATAGGGCAGGGGACATACTGCAACTGTTAGTGAAGGCTGGACATACATATGTATGTGAAGGTTGCTATGTGCACATATCAATGTAGGTTGTAGTGCAACGTACAATGTAGGTTGTACAGTAATGGATGTTTAGTAGTATGTTAGTGTGTGTATTCGTATGTGTAAATAAAAAGGTATATATATATATATATATATATATATATATATATTATATGTATATGTATGTATATTTATATATGTATATATATATATATATATATATATATATATATATATATATATATATATATATATATATATATATATATATATATGTATACATAGATAGAGAGGGATGTAGAAATAGATAGACATATATAGATAGATAGAATATGTATATACATATATATGTAATAGACACATACATATATAGATATTTATAGATACATACACATATACAGACAGATATGAATGTCTACAGATATGTATGTATATGAATATCTCTCTCTCTCTCTCTCTCCCCTCTCTCTCTCTCTGTCTCTCTCTCTCTTTCTCTCTCTCTCTCTCTCTCTCTATATATATATATATATACACACACACATATATATATATATATATATACTGAGAGAGGCACATGTGTGCAGATGTATTGCAACAGGTGCCTGGTGACAAAGGCATGGACTGAACACCAGTATGGATACTGGAGTACTATACCCCATTCCAAAACACTTACACCACTAACTACCACATATGTGGTTGCCTGCCTACTACTGGATGTGTCAGGAGGGAACATGGGAAACAAGTGTACAATAGCCTCCCCTTTGATATTCACAGTGGCACAGTAGTCTTGTAATACCTGTACATGGTACGTGTCAGCAGAAATGGTGCGTCAGCTAGGGAAATGTAGGTCACTGTACCCCTCTACACCTCACAATGTCCTACACGGTATGTACCTCCCATGACAACTACAGAAAGGGAGAAGGACACAGTCATACCTAACAAACAGTGATAATCCCTCAAACACATTACCTATGCAGAGTGACTGACAAAACCACAGATAGAGTGCCTCTCATACGACCTACACAGAGGTTACCACTGCTGGATATACATAGTTAAGTCACAGCCATAACAGTTGTCCTACAACCATGGTAACACCTCACAATATCCCCAGCCTAAATGACCTATGTCTGTCATCCTTGCACTGCAGTAAAGAGCACATGGTGGAGGTACAGGTTCCTACCCACAAATAAGCCATACCCTGGAGTAAACCACCCAGCATTAAGAAGCAAGGCTCCCCATTAGTAGATGTCAGACATACCTCTGTTGAATGTTATGCAGATAGGTAATATGCCATATGAGTCACCCTGTGTAACTGTTTGACCTGAGCAAGTACGATCACATTACATGTGTCCCAAGGGGCAGGGTAGCATAACAGTATGCTGCTGTAGGCCCAAGGCCAATAGCATACTACCTACCTATGACACAATGCACACACACACATGTACTCATTGCAATACCAACTATGTGAGGTGGAATGAGTGTGCCACTGACTGTGTGCAAGGTCTGTGATGGAGTGATTGCTCAGCATGACTTTGTGTCTGTCATGGTAGTGTGTGTCCTTGGTGTGAGGCCAGAGAAAGATGTGTCAGGTATTGGGATACAAACATACTACATTGCCATATGTTGTGCTGTGGTTCCCTGTAAGTGACTGCGGTGTAGGTAGGGTTATGGCAACAAAGACTAGGGTGCATTACCAGTGAAATATGTACTGTGCATTGCATGCATTGCATGGGTTGACAATGTTCCCCATACATTACCTTGATACAAAACCCCAGTGTGAGGTTGTGCATTGAACCTCAAACAGTGTGCCGACTGCTGGAGTATACTAGTTTGTTGTATGGTGTGTGCCAGGCACTGTCACACAGTTGTTGGCTGAGCACTATGTGGTCATTTACATGTGTATCCCCCAATAGACAGACAGATGCTATATATGGCAGTTCAGTGATATCACTACAGTAGAGTATTATGTGTGCCATATCACTTGCTCACATATTTTTCTTTTCCTTCCAGGGCGATGGTGCGCCAGCGCAACCCCACGTACTCTGCTGCAGAGGAAGAGGAGATACACCAGAGCCTGGTGCAGGATTTCTCCACACTCTTTTCCCGCACCAGCCAGAACTAGCAGGAGACGGCTGCACTGTGGCAAGACCTTGTCCATCGGGTAAATGACATAGGCATGCATAACCGGACATATGAGCAGGTACGCCATCACTGCAGTGATTTAATTAGAAATGTTTGTCAGCGTGCATCTGATATCCACAGGCAACAGCTTGCCACAGGTGGTGGGGTGGCTATACACCCCCCTCACCAGACTGGAGGGGCTCCTCCTAAGTGCTGTGGCTCCAGCCCAACAACAACAACATCCACACACATGTGTAATGATGGAGGCTGGAGCCACCTAGCATGAGGACTTGGAGTGTGCGGGTAACATGCCATATCTATAGTTGACTGTTCTCTACACTGGTAGTTTATGCATGTGTGAGGTGTGTACTGTGTTTGTAGCTGTTATCCTGGTAATTATTGTGCAAGAGTGATATTCACAATATCAGCAGTAGACCTGTGAAAGCCAACTGTTGTACTACTGAACTGTATCATACTCACAGTATCAATAGCGCAGTTGTGCCCACTGACAATAAATGTCTTATTTGTGCAGGTCCCTCTGGTGTAACAGCAATGCAGCCAATCCATGCTGGTGAGTGTGTAATAACAATACCTTTAATACTAATGATAATAATAGTAATAATACCCTCAAACAGTATTGCTATGTGTTTGATTGCAGGTGTGTTTGTGTCTGCGTGTTTGTGTCTCATGTACTGAGGAGTGTGCATGTGTGCATGAGTGCATGTACGCATGTGTGCATGTGTGCATATGCCGATGTGTGCATGTGCCCATGGACCCTGGCACACCTCCCTGTGCCATTACACAGGTATCATCATTATCACTATCCCCAGCAGCGGATTCAGGTTCCCTGCTGCATACCACCAGAGCAACACCATAACCTGTGAGAGGAAGACAGGAATCACAGTTTACAATGTGTACACAATGTTACCACAGATGCACACGGGCACATGCACACATGCACACATGCACACATGCACACAAGCATAATGCTAACACCTAGGGCTAACACATACATGCACACACTGCATCAACATTGCCCCATCTTGTACTGTTGTCCCTCACTAACACACACACACATACATGTCGATTGGTTGTATCAGTGGCAGACTCAGGCATACCAAGTACACACCCTGTGCATATGATGAAACTGTGCCACCTCCTGCAATCTGTAACATTGATGCAGGAACAGGTTAACATGGTGCTGATGCACAGGGTGACTACATAGAAGTGTAGTAATATTATCATGTTGTCAACAGTACAGTGTAAATATATCATTGTGGATATATCCCAGCATGCCTGATACATTAACAGTATGATTGTCATTGTATTGTTTGGTACACCCCTATTAATTACCATAGTGTAATGTCTGCACATCTTTGCATTCTGGTGGTAAGGCTGTAAACAGAAGGCCACCTACATAGGTAGCACAGGGGATAAGAAAATGGAAGTAATGATACTCAATGATGGACATGTAAACCGCAAGATGCATGCAGTCCAAACTCTACTCTGCATGGAGAATGTTGATATCTGTGCAGTAATAGACAACAGGTTCAAGACTCCCAAGAGCACCCTAGCACTACCAGGTTACACTTCATACCATGCTTGACAGCCCCAAAACACAGAACTAACTATGACAGGAGGGTGAGTCACATTAAATGTCAAGGATACTGTGGTGGCAGGACAGGTAGCATACATCCTACTAAGTTGGGAACTGCTGATTGAGGGCTCAGTGTCTGTTATTCTAAATGTGTATTAGTTCTGGTTTAAGCACTTGGGCTTCAGGCCAGTTATTTTACATTACGAAGGTTCATGGTCTGCACTCTTGTGGGAGGAGAGGCTGGACCCTGCCCGTCTGAGCTGGGAATTTCTGACTAAAGGCTTATAGTGCCTGCATATTTGAACTGTTTCTTACTGAAAGTGGTACACCTTGTTTGCTGTAGAATAGACTAGATCCAAGCCTGCTGAATGTAGCTTTGTTTGTATGCTTGTTTGCGTGTTATTTCCCTGAAACATTAATTCCACCTGACATGCAGCTTTACAGCACCTCTGTGGGTCCCTAGTGACATCTGCATTGCTTACTGTACTTATTTCCTTGTTTCACTTGACAGAAAGTTACTGTTTGTCATTTTTGCATTTAAGTTACCTGTAACACATTGCATATGAGTTACGTGGCACTTGCTCACTAAAGCATTTATATATGCCAGCACTAACAAATTAAAAGCACTACACCCTCACAAACTCACCTTGAGTACCTTGTTCCCCATTGGCCCTTTTTGTTGTCAATTATAAAGGAATTCCCAATACTATTCTAGCATGTCCAAAGGTCAGTTGTCAATCTCCTCTCTGGTCCAGCTGGTGAATCTGGGAATCTTGAGGCAATGTTACAACTGCCTCATGTACACAGACAACCCTCTCCTCCTCCCAACAAATTCCAACACATGTGAGAGATGCAACCATATAGCCAGACTGGAGGCTAAGCTCTCTCAACTCAGTACTGGCGAAACCAGTCAGGAGGAGAAGGAAACTACAGTCACTACAATTCCAGTCTCACATAGACCTACCACGACAGCAATCCAAATACATGAACACACGAAAACATACTTGGAGTCTCTAAATAAAATCCTGCCTAAGCAGCAGACACATCCAAAGCAGACACACAAGCAACCGCTACCCCAGAACAGAACACATGCAACACATAGCTCACAAAGCCAGTGTGCCAAACAGTCACAGCCCTTAAAGCTAAACAACACACCTGATACACTTGTAATAGGTGCCTCTATCATCAGGTACACGGACGTCCTGCTCACCAGGCTGGACAAGGAGAAGGTCATGGTGAGATGCCTGTCGGGTGCTATGATCCACCACATAACACAAGCACACAGGTCACTCCAAGGCATGTACAAATATGACTCAGTCATTGATATGCCAGTGTGAATGACCTGAGATGTACCTCCCTGGACTACATGATAAGAGACATAGAGGAGCTCTCTGAGCATGTGGCCCAGGCTGGTATGACCCTGACCTTGAGTAGCATCTTACCCTCACCAAGAATGATGCCACAATATGAAGACAAGATGATCAATTTCAACAATTGGCTTATGTTTTGGTGTCATTCAAAGGGGATCCAATGCCTGTCAGCATGGGATGACATGCTTGACAAGCCATGATGCTTTGCTAGGGATGGCTTGCACCTGTCACCCATGGGCTTTCGGATATTGGCAAAGGCTCCTGCTACCCTCATAGGGCCTTTTTTAGGCAAGGCTCAAAATACAAAACCACCTCCATAGGTATCACAAGGGATAGGAAACTAATAGTAATGCTACTCAATGCCAGCAGTGTAAACCTCAAGGTACATGCACTGGAAACTGTCCTTAGCATGAAGAACATCATTATCTGTGCAGTAACAGAATCCTGGTTCAAGACTCCCAAGAGCACCCCAGCACTGCCAGGTTATACCTCATACTATGCTTGTCGGCCCCAAAACTTGCACCGAACCAGAACAGGAGGGGGAGTATCCAAATTCATCAAAGATACACACACCTCCAGATTGGTGGCACAGCACAAAGCATCAGAGACTATCCATGTGCAACTAACAGTGGGTAAAACTGCCTTCCAGTTCATAGCCTGGCACACATCACCCTCCCAAACCCAGGAACCTCACTTGGCCTTCCTGAGAACACTGGAAATATGAAGGTCTCTGCAAACAGCATTATATTGGTGGACTGCAACTACCCAAACATAGACTGGGAGGATTACTCTAGCTCCAACACCCTAGCTCAAAGGTTCCTAGCATTTATACACTCAAATGCTATGGAACAACTTGTTACCACTCCCACAAGAGGGGGAAACATACAGGACCTGTTCATCACCAACATGGAGACTCTATGCTCCAGACCAGAAGTGTACCCCTCACTGGTAAGATCAGACCATAAACTAATCTCACTGGATATTCACATCCCAACCCCACCCCCTGCCCACATAACCACAGTATAAAACTTCTCTACAGCAAATTCCACACCCCTCAAAACCGAGGTGGAATCCTTCAAATCCCCCGGGCCTGTGGAAAATATGGCCCAGACCACAGAATCCTTTATAAACGCATTCTATGAACACCTTCAGGAATGCATGAATCATGCAATCCCAAATAAACACAAGACCCAATCCTACAAAGGCAGATGTCCTGTCTGGTGGACCACAGCCATAACCAAACTATACAATAGAAGGAGGAAGCTACTACATGATAGAGGAAACCCCAAAAAGGGGAGGCATCTCTGTTCAGTGTTAGCAAAATACTATGGGCACTCATAAAATCATCTAAGGACAGCTTCGAGAGATGAAATGCACAGGAAACTAAGGATAATCACAAGGCTTTCTTTAGTTATGTTAGGAACCTGGGTGGGAATTCCCAGATATGCTCAGAATTAGTCCAAAATGACAAAAGTCTACACCAAACCCACAGACATTGCCAACATCCTAGCTGAGCGGTTCAGCGCAAACTCCCCCCCCCCACCACCAGAAGGACAAATATCTATTCCAGCAGAGTGCTGCCCCCCTGACATCTCAGATGCTCAGGTAAGAGCCGTCCTCTCCAAAGCAAATAACACAGCATCAATGGGACCAGACAGTGTCCCGGGCTGCATCCTACATGGACTCCAAGATGAGCTAAACCGAAACATAAAACTACTGTTCAGTCTCAGCCTTACCACAGGTTATGTACCCAAAGAGTGGCGTATAGCAACAGTGGTCCCTCTCCACAAAGGTGGTGCCTCAATGGATCCTGGAAGCTATCGCCCCATAAGCCTGACTAGTTTGGTCTGCAAAGCTATGGAAAGGATCATCATGGACCTCATGCATAAAGATATTGGGGACCTATAGACACTGGATCCTACCCAGTGTGACTTTAAGGGCAGATCCTGCCTCTTACACCTGGTTGATTTCTTTGAAACAGTCACCAAGGCCATTGACATGGGGAAGGTGGTCCACACAGCCTACCTGAACCTCGCAAAAGCCTGCGATACAATACCCCACTCGGGCATTATAGATAAGCTCACCAGCTTAAATATACACCCCTATGTCACTAGATAGGTTGCAAACTGGCTCAAGGACAGAACCCACATGGTTAGAATTGCTGGAGCCATGTCAGACTCCAAACCAGTTACAAGTGGTGTCCCACAAGGCTCAGTCCTGGGACCTCTCCTGTTCGGTATATATGTCTCGGAGGTACAGGCCAACACGGAAGGACTGTGGCTGACCAAGTTCACAGATGACTGCAAACTGGGCGCTATAATTGACTCTCCAGCCGAAGGCCTCATAAAAACAGACAACTGGTGCCAGAGCCATGGCCTCAAGCTAAATGCCACAAAGTGTATAGTCATCCCCTTTGGTAAAAACAAAGTGTCCACAAATGACGGCATAGGTGGTAATCCATTACATATGGAAGAAGAAATTAGGGACATGGGGACCCAAGTTGATAGCAATCCATCATTTGACGACCACGTGGCCAAAGTGGTTAGAAAAACATTTTATATAGCCCACCTAATCATGACAGGATTCACATCTAGATCAGGGGAGGTCATCGTGCCTCTTTACTCATCCCTCATCAGGACCATAATTGAGTACAATGCCCCTTTTGGGATTTACCTTACCAGACACCTGCAGCAACTGGAAAGACCACAAAAGTACCTCATCTAGAGGATCAAAGGGCTCAAATAGATGCCATATGCTGACCGGTTAACATAACTCCATACTCAGTGGCATACCGCCTGCACAGAGGCGATCTGTGCCAGACGTATAATGCCATGTCCAACCCAGAAGTAATGGACATGCTGCACCTCAGAAAATCAAACTCCCATCGAGCTTTGCGCTCGAGAGACTTGAACCTCAGCACTGACAGCAATAGGACATGCTGGAGGGACAGATTCATAACCCAGAGGCTCCCTTCACTCTGGAATAAAATCCCAATCCAGGTTAGGCAGAGTCCCTCATTGACTCTCTTCAAGAGGAATCATGATGAGTGGATGGGGGATTGTAGGTGTACCCCGGGTATCACTTCTGTGTCAATGTTAGGCAGAGGCACAGTATACTAACCTCAGAAAAGGGCATAGTAACATTAATCTAAAATGGGTAGCGAAAGCCAAACACACTCTGGCTTGGCTTATAAATGCCCTAGGGCAGATCGCCTAGTATGAACCTATGAATCTATGAACCTATACCCACACCCCCAGGTTGTTGCCACAGTGTGACATATCACAGACTATCCACATGCAACTAACAGTGGGTTAAACTGACTTCCAGTTCATAGCCTGCTACGGACCACCCTCCTAAACCCAGGTAACCCACTTGGCCTACTTAAGAATACATGAATATCTGCAGGTGTCTCCAAACAACAATATATTGGGCAGCTTCATTTACCCACACATAGACTGGGAGCATTACTGTAGCTCCAACACCCTAGGTGTAAGGTTCCTAGAATCCATACACTCAATTGCTATGGAACAACTTGTTACCACTCCCATTAGAGGGGAAAACATGCTGCACCTGATCATCACCAACATGTGGACTATATGCTCCAGACCAGAAGTGTATCCCTCGCTGGTAAGATGACACCATAGACTACTCTCACTGTATATTCACATACCAAATGCAGCCCCTGCACAGAAAACCACAGTCATAAAGTTGTGTAATGCAAATTCCATGTATTCACATGAGGCAGGCTTCAGACATGGGAACTATTTAAGGTCACAGGTACATATGTCTATGTGGCACACACATACCTCGTGTGCATTGACATTACTGATATAATCTATGTCATACAATATTAAGAGCAACACCCCACATGCATGGACAAACTGTGTGACAAAAACACACATGGCTATGTTATGACACTTCAGAGAGACACATTAGCAGAGTGTGCTATTTGCATTACTGGGAGGTTTTGCTTCTCCTGCTATACTTATAGGGTGCTGACATCATCAGTGTTTAGAAAGAGGAATGTGCATCATGTAGTGTGTTCTTCTAGTTGCCAAAAGGGACACTTCTTTCACACAGAATTGCACACACACTAACCCCCCTCACTCAACCACACACACACTGAGCATTTGCAAGATTCAAACCCCTACCTAAGTATGTTAAGGCATTTTAGAGAAATGCATTAGCAGAGCATGCTATTTGCATTACTGGAAGGTTTTTCTTCTCCTGCTATACTTATAGGGTGCTGACATCATCAGTGTTTAGAAAGAGGAATGTGCATCATGTAGTGTGTTCTTCTAGTTGTCAAAAGGGACATTTCTTTCACACAGAATCGCACACACATTAACCCCCCTCACCTAAACATACACACACTGAGCATTTGCAAGATTCAAACCCCTACCTAACTATGTTATGACACTTGAGAGAGATGCATTAGCGGAGCGCAATATTCACGTTACTGAGAGGTTTCCCTTCTCCTGCTGTACTTATAGGGTGCTGACATCATCAGTGTTTAGAAAGAGGAATGTGCATCATGTAGTGTGTTCTTCTGGCTGTCAAGAGGGACATTTCTTTCACACAGAATTGCACACACATGACCCCCCCCCTCACCCAAACTCAGCATTTGCAGGATTCAAGCCCCTACCTAATTATATTATGACACTTGAGAGAGACGCATTAGCGGAGTGCACTATTTGAATTACTGGGTATCGGTTCTTCTCCTGCAGTATTTATAGGGTGCTGACATCATTATTTATAAAGAAGTATGTACATCTATTGCTATCTGTCAGTTAGGGGGATAGCATATATATGCATTAACAGCCGCCTACTTCAGGGTCAGATATGCACATCAGCACTGCCAGGTTATGTTTTATACCATGCTTCATGACCACAGGACCTGAAACACACAACACAACCAGTTCAGACCACCCCTCCCATATCCAGGACACACACTTTGCTTCCCTGGGAACAGTGTAGGATATGAAGGTGTTCACATACACCACTACAGTGGTTAACGTCAGGTACAGGTATATTGTGTGGGGGAACTACTCAGGCCTCAACAACATCACCCTACAGCCACTACAATTTGTGAATCCATGTGCTATGGCAGGACCACTCACCACAGCCACAAGGGGGAATACATATTGGACCTGACCATCTGCAACATGGGGACTCTATGTTCCACACCAGAGGTAGACCACCATTGTTAATATATGACCATACCCAACTTTTCCTGGACATCCATATCCCATCCCCACCCCCAGGCAAGGAAGTCACTGCAAACAAAGTATTTATCAAAAGCAGACTTTGCACTTGTGAAGACTGGGGTGGAACACTTCAAAGGACCCATGCTGGGGGATTATACAGGCCACTCTGCATAATCCTTGACAATTGCATTCTATGAGCATCTGGAAGGTTTGCATTGATCATGCTATCCTAAATAAACCCAAGACTCCTCCACAACAGGAGACCTGTCTGGTGTACACCAGCCATATATAAGCTGTACAACAGAAGGAGGGAGCTAATACATTACAGAGCAATATCCCACAGAGGGAGGACATCTCTGAACAGTATTGGCACGCACTTCAATACCTCAAAATCATCACGTCAAAGTGTTGACAGTGAAATTGTCCAGACACTGCAGATAAGGCTCCCCTCAGTCTGTAATTGATGCTCAATTGAT